>NC_068993.1:62611139-62617934 GCF_001194135.2 Octopus bimaculoides | reverse complement strand
TACACACCTACATACATATATATATATATATGTATGTGTGTGTGTGTGTGTGTGTGTGTGTGTGTGTTAACACATACATGCACGTATACGTACATACATGTATGTATGTATACGTGCATATATGTATGTATTTGTGTATATGCATGTATGTATATATATATATATGCATATACATACATGCATACATACATAAATATAGACATAAATACATACATACATACATACATTCACACACACACACACACACACACACACACACACACACACACACAGACATATATATATATATATATATATATATATATCGATTAACTAATGGATTCTGAAAGTATTTAATGTGAAGTAAAACATGTTTTGTAAGTCTAATCAATGAAAGACAGAAAGAAATAGATGTCGATTTTATAAATCTTCGTGGAATCAAGCAAGCTGTTGGCACTAGAGTAAATCCTTATCACTTTAAAGAAGTTTTTAGGTGGTCACCATCGTTGTAAAGGAGATAAACACTGGGACGAGCTGTGCGACTCGATCGACCGATCCTGCGAACCGGTTCTTGAAATTCTGCTTTGATATGAGATTGTTTCACTAACTATCAGCGTTATGAACATCTTTCTGAGAGGTATGAACGTCGTGTACGCTAAGGTGAACTTGTACGTGGTCATATGTGCTAGAAAGGGAGCATCTAAAATGTTACTCGATCTGCCTTCGAAAGAAAGGACCTTCATGAATAATGTGGTTATAATGCAATGTACGTGGAGAAAGAAGTGGATTGTCTTTCTAGCAGCGATTATTGTCAAAGGGATGATCAGTCAGGGTTGATATAGTGCTAAACAGCAACAGGAATATCGTATAAGATTTGTGCATTTGAGGTGTTAGTTACGTCTCCATCGCGACGGAGTTTGAATAGCAAAAGTCAAAATCCCTCAAGCACTAATCTCACCACGTAAACACCACTGTAGCACGTTTCCTCTCGACATTAGTAACACAGCTATAACCCAAATTCCGGACTTCATTATCACCGAGGATCTCTCCTAGCGAAGGCATGTCATAAGTATAGACGTATTCCAGAGACTAGCCCTTCTCTTTAGAGCCAGAAGACATTTCCGTCCCATAACAGCTGCTGGCGCTCTACAGGCGAGATCCACAACAGAGGAATACTTCTACATTTAAAACTATCCAGAGATAGGTCAAATGGCTTATTAGCACTCCTTAACTAACAGATGCATTCCAGCACAGAGACAAGCTGTGTGTCCTTGTTTTCTCTTATCCTCTGCTCCTCGATGCTTGATTGTTTGTACCTCTGTAATTCAGGTGACTCATTTGTGCCTTGACATTTGTGCCTTGAACATGCCCCATTTTAATTTGTTTATATGGTAAGGTATGGGCCGTGGAATACTTTACTGTTGTTTTAGCAACACAAGCGACCCCCGACCACTCAGAAAATCCTTCATTTCCTCAATTATTGCAAACTGTATGGCTTGAAAATGTAATTTGAGAGATTCTAGTTATTCTAAAAGACGTAACGTCCTTCAGGTTTTTAGGAACGCTTGCATTGTATACACTGACTGCTGCCGTTATTATTAGTGATTAATTAATGTCACGATTTTGCTCAATGGACATAACTGTTTGGTCACGGATGGTTATTACTGGATACTATAGTTCGTACGTTAGAAGAAAAACAGATCTACGCAATGCTTGACTTACTTAATCTATCAGCCACGTCTCGTCTCAAATATCGTTTTAAGATCTGTTAAAATCAAACACAAAAGTTTTGACTTTGATAACAATATGCCTGTAATAAAGATGATAATCATCTACAGAGAATCAACTTTTCTAGACTGGTGGATTTTCGGAAAAGAAACGTGATTTGAAGATAAAAATCTGTAATAAAATGAAAGACGATCAGCTGATATTGATATGAAAAACCATAAAATAAGTAAGCTCTCTCGGCTCTCTTTGAAAAACGCAAACGACAAATTTATGGAGTTATGATTAGAAGTTTAAAATATCCATATTTGTAGAACTCGTCGTTTTTATATCTCAAGGTTTGGCAACTCAGAAATTAAAAGAAAAAATTGCGTCTAATGAGATTTGATCTCAACAGTGGAAGAGAGTTTAGTTAATTAAATACTGTAATTAATCACGTTGACTGTCAAAAGTGTCCAATCTAATTAATTTATTGACTTCAAATGCAAATGGTAGAATTACGTAGCCTTTGAAATCCAGACCGTAACCGAATCGGTGCATCACACGTAACTAGAGGCTGTAGTAGTAATATACAAAACCACTGAGTCGGATGTTGAGCCTTGGTTTATGATGTGATTCAGCAAATTACGGGATTTTTGTGGACGTCGGATCGACCAGAAATTATATCTGGTCATGTGTGGTTCCCAGAGACGTGAACATTATACAGCATGCAGAGTCTGGCCACATAGTTTGCATTAATCTGACCATAGGACTGTTCTGGAGTTATATCCCATCGTAGGCGAAACGAAAACTGGTTATTCTGGCCAGAATTCTCAGCTGTTACACGTGTGCAAATAAAAGCGATTTGTGCACTTAATACCGCGAGGAGATGAAAATGCAGGAGAGGAGAAAAATCGGCGAACAACAGCAAATCCAGCACCACCAACAACAAGAAGCTCTAAAGGGTTTAATTTTCAAAACATCCCCGACCACAGTTCCGAGGATCCCCGAGTGATTCTCCTTGTCACTGGTGCAAAGAGCCCACAACCAGGTAGCTGATCAAAAACATCTCGAACCAGAAAACCCGAGAATTGCTCTTCCAGGAGCGCTACTCTCTCATCTGGTTGCACTTCCCATAATGGGGGGTGGGTTGTTGAAAAGAAGACAAATCTTCCGCAGGATTGGAAACGGAAAATTATTATGTACTGTAAAATAAAAAGAAAAAAACAATTCGCGAAAGAAAGATTTTTTTTAATATTCAAGGGACTTGAGGTGGACCCTTTGCGCAGGACTACAATTTCAAGATCCTGCGAATAAGCAGCGTAATCTTGAAATCAACAGTGAGAATGCTCAAGAGAAATAAAGAGGAAGATGCGCTCCTTGAGGATGAGAGGGAATTTGTGCCAGATTTTAATAGACATTGAAAGGATAGCATATTGTTGAATATCAAACTAATGGTATAGGGATTACCAGAAGATTTTGGGTGCTTTTCTTGCGCTCAATGCAGAAAATATGCGTTTGACATAATGCACTGTGTCTGTCATTTCTCACTTCAATTCAAGGCTGGTCCAACGCTGCTTATCACATGCTCTTGGTCAGTAAAATACATATTAGGTAAATCTACATCCCCATAAAATGTGTTACTGTGTCTTTATGTTATAAATGAATACTATTAAGTATGATGTGTGAAACGGTTGAAGTGGTACTGTTTCTCAAAGAATTTCTCACGACCTCGAGTCACGACAGCAAAAGGCGGCTCGGCGTTTTCTTTTCCCTGGATTTATATAATAAACACTAATCAAATTTATTATTGTGTCCTAATGCTAGAAATCGTTGCATTTACTATTTTAACCAACTACTAAACCTGTTTTAGCCGACACCTTGTGATTATTATTATTCGAAATAACATATCTGTGCACAATTTAATCGCCTTTAAGCACGTAGATAATCAGACCGTGTTTTGACATTACCAAACACTAACACCGAAAATTACATAGTTTTCATCTGACACTAACCTCTTACCTGAACGCATGGAAACTCATGATAAATGTTACCTCACTTTTGCTACTATTGATTTTTCAGGGGTCACGTACGGCCACCTATGGTGCGAATCGATGCAGGCACTCGATCCCGCTATGGTTTTCGGGGCAGGCATGGCATTCACGCTAATCGTCAGATCAGAAAACGCTCCCTAAGGAAAGAAGAACTACTTAAAAGGCAAGGTTTAACGAAAGAAAATGTGTGAAATTGCGAAAGAAAGTCGCTTTCTTTGTGACATGAAGGGATTTCAAATACGCGCGCACGCACACACACACACACACACAATATTAATTAATATAGTCATTAATAGCAGGAAAGAGTGAAGAGAGTCTTAGCGTGCAGAACTGAAATATAGCCGGCCTATAACACAAAATGAATATTTGTCAGTTCGAATCTTGCGTCTGACATAGCGTTTAGTCATTGGCAAAAAATTAAAAGTACAGGTCCCTTATTGACCCCCCACACACACACACACACGCACACACATACATACAACAGGCACACACATCTATCTATCCATATATATATATATATATATATATATATCGTCAACAGAATATAAATTAATGTATGCTTCGTTTGGTGTTAGTTACCCATGAGACTTTACTCACGTGACAATATTTTACTCTTTTTGTTTGTTTTGTTAGACCAAATCTAAATATTTAATGATATTTTTCTCATTTCCAATGTCTTTGTTTTACAATACTTTTCCTGAAAATTGAAGTTTGATATTCTAAAATTTGAATCTATCCCAACACTGTAGTAGTGGGGTGGAGATTGATACTTGGAATATATTAAGATTGCCAATTAGCTCCTCTTTGTTTTTCCAAAGCGTTTTCATGAGTTTGTCCTAAACGTCCGTGCTTGTTTTCACACTTTCAGTTGGACCTTCTTCCAAAGGTTTTGAAGAATATAACTATTTCCTTTCATTAGTCACGAGTTACTGTGGTGTTTGCAGAAATTTAGAAATTCGTGTCATATATGATGCATGAGCGTTAAGGAAATGTCTCCTGGGTATCATATGCCATACACAGGACAAGGAAAGGGGAAAACTGTGCTGTTCTCCTTTACAAGAAATGCTAAAGCTTATGCTAAACAACTCTCCCACCCTTCTCGTGGTTAATTAATCTTTGCTAATTCTGCTAAAGGTAGGAAACGAATCTCTCGACCAATTGCAAGCCTATACTTTTAATAGAAAGGGTTATATAGCCTTGTAGCGGTCTGAATTCACCAAATGTAGAAAATAGAATATTGGACTCAGTCATGGCCGATCTGCTAATAAACAACACTTACAACAAATTTGACCAGTCAAATGTCCAAAGAATTAAGTCCAACAACCCCAAACTCTTGTAATTATCTAGGTTTTTCTCTAAAATAAAATAAAAGGAAAGAATGGATAGCGTAACATCAGTAAGCATCTATCTATCTATCTATCTATCTATCTATCTATCTATCTATCTATCTATCTATCTGTTGTGATGAGAGTTAAAACGACGCCTCGTGGAAGATAGACTGATCCGAGTGAGGAGGCGCAGGGAAAATTGTGTTTGTTTACAGCTTGTTTTGTTGTTGATTTCATTCTTCGTTTTATTGTTGTTCGAGCTCCTGTTGCGTAGGTGAACTTTTATTGGCGTTAGTAAGAAAGGTCGTGCTCCCTAAATTCAAACACCGTTAACATTATAATTTGTATTTCTTCAATAAAGAAATGGTCAGGAAATTAGCTCCTAAATCTTCCCTAGCCAGTTCTTCGGCATTGTTTGTTACTGTATTAGGCGGCGAGTTGGCAGAAACGTTAGCATACCGGGCGAAATGCGTAGCGGTATATCGTCTGTGTTTACGTTCTGAGTTCAAATTCCCTCGAAGTCGACTTTGCCTTTCATCCTTTCGGGGTCGATTAATTAAGTACCAGTTGTTTACTGGAGTCGATCTAATCGACTAGTCCCCTCCCCCTAAATTAGATGGAGTTTGTGCTGTTACGATGCTTTTCTCTTTTGCCTCACCTGGGAACAAAGCTTCCCACGAACCGTAACGCTTTCCATTCCAAAGGTACCAAACCGTACCAATATAGTTTCCACTCACTTTTCTGTCTGAGCCCAAAAAACCCCATCTTTTTACAACGTTCTCCTTTTTCTACTTACGCACCTGAATGTGACTGGGTCTCTTAGTGAACGACTTCGTTCGCATTATTGCCAAAAGTGTTATCTCAGAATTCTTTATAGAAGGCTCCAGTCTTCCTACACGTACGTTTCGAACTAGAGCGAGCGTTCATTCCAGACGCTGAGGGTTATTGAAAGGATATATTCCATGCTGATCATTCTTGTTCTTCATATTGCTTTTGGCTGCTTGTGCTGTTCTTCATTCATGTTGTTTTTGTCGCTGTTATTTATGTTATCGTTGCTGCTGTGTTTGATGATGATGATGATGTCTTCTGTTTCATCCAACCTTCTGTTGACATTCTCGATATTTTTGTTGTTTCTCTTGTCACTCTGTATATTTTTCTCCTTTTTGTTATTTTTATTTTTAATTTTTGGTCTTTCCCACGTTTCGTTGTTTCACTTTTGTTGTTGTTGTCACTGATGTTGGTATTTTTGTTGCAGTTGTTGTTTCTTATATTGGTGTAATGCTTCACCACCGCATCTCTGGTAGGTGTTGTCAGATTTAACACCTTCATATGTTTTATTTTGTTTCTTGAGGGAAAGAAAGAAAGATCTTTGGCAAAATGTCGTTTTGTCGTTTTGACAAACAAAACTTGAAAGGTAGGCGACACCTAAAGCGTTACAACAACCACGACTCTCACGATTCCCTCCCACCGCACCTCACATTCGTCAAACGTCAAACGTTGGCGATTTTGATAAATGATTGTCCGCTACGGGGAAAGAAAAAAACGCAACAGCTTCACTCTTAATTAAAGGGGACACTGAGAGTTTTAAAATTTTCTTTTTCTCCGGAATGTCTAAAACAATTATAATGATGGGAATTTCCTGCCGAGAACTGTGAAAAAAAAATTCAATGATCAAGGCAGTTCGGAGATGATGATGATGATGATGATGATGGTGTTGTTGTTGTTGTTGG
>NC_068993.1:62608280-62610982 GCF_001194135.2 Octopus bimaculoides | reverse complement strand
ACAAGTTCGTGGGAAGGAAGTATTTACTTTATCGATTCCGAAATGATGAAAGGGAAAGTGGACCTTAGCGGAATTTGAACTCAGAACGTAAAGGCGGATGAAACACCGCTAACCATTTTGTCCGGCGTATTTACGATTCTGCGTGCTCGTCGATTTACTACTACTACTACTACTACTAATAATAATAATAATAATAATAATAATAATAATTCTTTCTACTAAAAGCACAAGGCCTAAAAGTTCGGGGAGGGGGGTTAGTCGATTACATTGACCCCAGTGTTTCACTGTTACTTTATTTATCGACTCTAAAAGTCGACTTCGACGGAATTTTAACTCAGATCGTAAAGACATGAAATGCTGTTAAGCATTTCGACCGGCGCGCTAACCATTCTGCCAGCTTGCAGCCTTAATAATAATAATAATAATAATAATAATAATAATGATGATGATGATGATTTCATTTATTTGCCACAGGGGCGAAAGATAAGGGAGACAATACAAAGACAGACATAAAGTGTGGGGGGTTTACATATAATAATGAAATGATCAAAGAAAGTAAGAAAGAATGTATACACTGAAAAAGAAGGGACATATGCATAACTTACAAAGGTTAAAAAAAATATTAAGTGCCGGGGACGATGATAGAGATGTGGCCCTCCTGATACAGGAAGGCCTCTTTGGGTAATCGAGGAACACCACTGTCTAGAATTTCCCTGAAACTCAAGGAGCCAGTGCCCTCTCCAATTTCTTCTCTCCGACCCACAAGTCTACACTTAGAGAGGTGCCATTCACTCTAGCCATTTTCGCTGCGCTCGGTAGTGAAGTGAAAGCACGCTATAAAAATAAAACTACTGAATAATAACAACACGAGCACTCAGAAAGCGCAAACCTCCGCTAAGGCAACACCAACGTCCTCTCAACGATTAGGCAAATGCAATTTTGAAAATGCGAACATCTGAAATAAACTCGACAAACGAGAAAACTAAAGTAAAATAAAAAACCAGAAAAATAATCCAGAATACTTGTCTGTTACCTCATCGATGCCAATGGTAGTCATGCAAAGGCGGAGAGATGGCAGAAACGTTAGCATGCTGGGCGAAATGCTTAACGGTATTTCGTCAGTCTTTTTACGTACTGCGTTCAAATTCCGCCGAGGTCGACTTTGCCCTTTATCCATTCGGAGGTCGATAAATTAAGTACCAGTTGCGTACTGGGGTCGATATAATCGATTGCCAACACCAAAAAAATTTCGGGCCTTGTACCTAGAGTAGAAACGAATGGTAGTCATGGAATGTGAAAGTGGTGTAGAAAATTTAGTAACAAAAATAAATAGTTTATTCTTATGGAATACAAGCCAAGGTTAACAAATTTACCATTCAAAATAGTTTCAAAGGAAGCGATAATAATACTAATAAGACACAGAGCTAACAAGAGCGTCAACAAATTATTAAATAAAGACGTTACTGCTGAAAGTAATTTCATGAATAAAATATACTTTGTCAACAATTAAAATTCAACCTGAGGAAAAACAATATGATATTTTTCGGTACAATTATGCATTAAATGATATTGACATTTAGGTGGGAATAATTATTATATACAACTTTTATACACACAATTATACAAACACAACCTACATGCATGATTAAAATGAAGGAAATAACAATTCATGTATATATATATATATATATATATATATATATGTGTGTGTGTGTGTGTGTGTGTGTGTGTACTTGGAGAAACTAGTAAAATACCCAAGTAATTTAAAATAGAGTTATAGAGAACCAAGAGTTTCGTAACCTTTATAAATATGAGTAGTCACAAATGAGATAAGTTTATAATTCTCCAAATAAATGGTTTGAAAGTTTGCCTTCTGAAAATAACTTTCATCACAAATCTATTCATTGCAAATTTCCTTGGAGTAACAATATACTTAAATCCAGGGGAAAAAAAAAGTCAACCAAACTAGCCTATGGTAAGCCAAAGGAAGTGACTCTTTAAACAAGCGAATATTGAAAGGCTTACCGTCAATTAAGTACAACTATGTCAACGACATAGCGTACAGAGTTTCCGAAATATAAACAATTCCAAAGGAGAATTAGAATACAAGAAGTATAAGGAACGAATTACGAAATAGAACAGAAGATTATCTGGTTTAATCTGCCTTACAACCTAAATGTAACGATATGTGACGGAAAATCGCATAGACACAAAGACCAAACTATTTCTAACCAACCATGCATACTACAAGATTCAATCAGAACGACACGCTTCAGTGAGTCTGTTGGAGAATCTCAATTGGTCAACATGTAGTTTTCTTAATATCCATTGGCCCTGAAGATATTTTACTCTAAACATTCAAAATGCAAACTTATTTTATTCTGTAGGCTCGTAATTTGTATTTAGTGTGAATTGAAACAATTGTAGGTCTTATTGAAAATGTTAATAAATTAATCTGTATCCATTGAATCTCTCCATTTTCTTACTTAATAATATGTGTATGTTTGGAGTAGTGTGTGTCTGTGTGTGTTTGCGTTAGTCTGCCCTCCCACCACCACCAGAATACAACCGGTGTGTTAAGGCACCGATAGAAGTAAAGGGTTGGTTTAAAAAACAAGTACTGCGGTCGAATCATTCGACAAAATAATCGTCAGGGCGGTGCTGCAACATGGCCACAGTCGAATGAATATATATGTATGCAT
>NC_068993.1:62607098-62608019 GCF_001194135.2 Octopus bimaculoides | reverse complement strand
ATATATATATATATATATATATATATACATACATATACACATATGGTAAATGAAAGACGGAAAATGGAATATACGAGAATTTATTATTAATCACAACAATTGTTTCGACACATCTAGGATGGATTCCTCTTGAGTGGGACACTCACCAACTAGTTCAATAGCACCCGGTGGTGCAGATGTATCTTGTCGGATGAAAGATAAATACAGCTCGTTAAAATGACAGTTCCACAATGTAACTTTCCGTTTTGTAAATACATTCATACATACATATATTCATACATACATACATACATACATACATACAAGCATGCATGCATATATACTTATATACATACACACATACATACATATATACATACACACAAGCATGTACACATGTATACATGACAATCACACACACACACACACACACACACACACACCCACGCACACGCCCACACACACATATACATATATACATATATATTGCATAGGAAGTCGGAATTTTAAAGTTTTAGTTATCATTTCACGTTTGAATAATCAGGTAAGTGAAACTCGGTTCGCCTTTTACGCGGTGTCAGCTTTATTAAAAATAGACTCAATCTATTTGTGTGTCGAGGGCATTGCATCCGATTGTAAAAACAAAGCAATCACGATTCCACACGCTCGCATAAATACATAACATAAACACACACACACATACACATAGACACAAATGTAGACGGTCACATATACACACACATTTAGAGATAGACAAGTAGGTAGATGGATAGATAGATAGATAGATAGATAGATAGATAGATAGATAAATAGATAGATAGATAGATAGATAGATAGGTAAAGATATATTCTCAGAGGCAATTGTAATTACATCCCTTTGCACAAATCTGCACAAGCACTATACTGATATGATAAATAGGTTTGTGTGTGTCTATGTATATA
>NC_068993.1:62601350-62606936 GCF_001194135.2 Octopus bimaculoides | reverse complement strand
ATGCATACATATATATATGTATACACATATACATATATATATACATATATATATATACATGTGTATATATATATGTGTAGATAGATAGATGTAGATATATAGATATCTATGTGTGTATGTATGTACATACATACATGCATACATACATACATACATACATACATACATACATACATACATATACATGAATGAGCAAAAATACTCGATAACATGGTAGAAATTGATAAAGTATTTCGGTCGACCCACTTGTCTTACTTTGAAGCATTCTTGACATTTCGCCGGTTCATCGAACAGAATAAAGTAGATGAAAGTAGCAGACAACTTCCCGCAATGCTAAATGCTAGGCCAAGGTGAACATTTTATCTTTGCTCTGTAATACACAAGCTGCACATGTCGCTTACTCACGAGTACTCTCGTTATATGTGTTCGCCTTTTCTGCTCTACTCTTTGTGAATTGTGGTTCTATCCTTTTTGTCTTTCAACACGGATATCGAAGAAACCCCATGTCCGATGATGCATCGTTCGGGACAATGAACACTAAAATCTGCATATCCCAAACCCTATAGCATGCTTTTTGCAGTGCATTTTCTATATTTGCTTTAATATTTTATTGTTGTATTTCATTTTAACTTGACTCTCGGTGCCCTCTGTCCTTGCTCTTTCCTATGGCAGTTCTTCCACTATTTCCCCATTACATTATTACATTATCTAAAGAGAGCGAGCTGGGAGAATCATTCGCGAATCGGACGAGATAATTAGTGTCATTTTTTCCGGTCTCACGTTCTGAATCCAAATACCATCGAGGTCCACTTTGCATTTCCTTCTTTCGGGCTTGATAAGCTAGCTGAGCACTGGGCTCGATGTAATCGACTGGCCCTTTCCCATAAAATAAATCAGGCCTTGCGCTTATTTTAGAAAGAATCTAACGAGTAGAAAGTATATCACGGTTCAATACTTCATTTTCCCACTATTTTAACTTCTGTGATCAAAGTCCACAAGGCTATCGGTAATATTTATTATTTCTTAAATATATGTAAAATAAGTTCTGTGCTTGTCTATGTTTAGCCCTCCGTGGGCAATAAAGAAATAAATATGCATTGTTTCTACAAGCGCAGGTGTGGCTGTATGGTAAAAAAAAAACTTGCTTCCCAACCACATGGTTCTGGGTTCAGTAACTTAGCAAAAGTGACCGATAGAATAAATACTAGACTTACAAAAAAAACGTGCTGGGGTCGATTTCGTCGACTAACGCCATTTAATGCGATGCTGCAGCTTGGCCGCAGTCAAATGACTGAAACAAGCAAAAGAATACAAGAGTAAGAGAGTTACGAAGTCGCCATCTCAGTTGCTACCCTTTCATTACACCCACTTTTATCACTTTCATGCTTTTATTGTTTCTTTCTTGCTGACTTTTGTTTAAGCCTTATACGTGCTCTGACGCCGGCAGGCGTCCATCTCCCGTTAGAAGAAGTAACCTGTTGTTTTTCCATCGAGCTTACTTGGTCACATGAGTCGGCTAGATTTCCAGGAAACTGCTGAGTATCAGATTTTTGCATAACCCCAAATTAATTGCGTGTGTGTGTGTGTGTGTGTGTGTGTGTGTGTGTGTGTGTGTGTGTGAGTGCGCACGTGTTGAGCAAGAGAGAGGAGAATCTTAAATATATATTTATGCACCCGCACACACATAGACACATAAAATAAATAGATACACGTATAATTAAGCCGTGTAATTTTAGTTCCTTGACGTAAAATACATGATCACTTAGAGTGCACAACGATCAAAAGGTAGTCGGTGTTATGTTGATTATCATATATTTATTTAGTGTGAATTCTAGAAATGTATTAAACGACATTGTAATTTCATAATTTGTTTTGAAATCGCTGTAAACAATCAGGATTTTTTTTTTTTTTCATTTCCAATAAACTTTTTATACTTCCATCAATCGATATTCAGGGCCCACGGCTCCTTGAGAAGATAAAACAGTAATTAAGATAGAAGTGAAGTAAATTTCGAATCCACTTTGGTCAGGGTTGATTATGTGACGAAATTAGTAAGGTAATTTATATTCGACAACCTCTGTGTATACGCTGACCTGAACATATTAGTGAAGAAACATTCCTATCAAACTCGCTGCCACTCAGTGTTACTCTCAGCAGCAACCACTCAGCACAAATAGGTTCTCAAAACTGACGCATCCCGTTGTTGCTGCTGACAACCTGTGACATTTAATTATTTTCTCATATTCCCCTTAAGATATAATTATTTAAAAATTCTTTTGTTTTTATTTTCCGGGTTTTAGAGAAATGTATAAAAAATTATTGTGGTTTTAAAATGTGAGTCGAAACAGTCAAAAATGCAGAGTTATTATAAGAGTTAACATAAGTGGCATTCATTTTAATCTCTCAAAAATTCGGCTCCTCGTCCCAAAGACAACCAAACAGGAATTAAATGAATGCTGAAGCAAATTTGGAATCGATTTCGAGTGACGGCAGTAATAATGGAATTAAGTTAATTCAGATACTTTAGATGAGTGCCAACGCAAAATATTAAACCAGACAATGTCAATTATTATTTCAGTTTGTTACACGTTTAACAGTATGTGCGCATTAACTTAATAATATATTCCCATAATAACATTATTAAGATTTGTGGAGGAGTGCAACGTGACGGAGTAGTAAAATCAGTGGAGTATTGGATAGAATTGCTTGCAGTGTTTAGTTACTTTCCTTTAAATCCCGAGATCAAATACTGCCGAGATCGACTTTGCCTCTCTTCCATTACAAGGCGGCGAGCTGGCAGAAACGTCTGTCTTTACGTTCTGAGTTCGAATTCCACCGAGTTCGACTTTGCCTTTCATCCTTTCGGGGTTGATGAATTAAGTACCAATTGCGCACTGGGGGCGATCTAATCGACTGGCGCCCTCTCCAAAAATTCCAGGCCTTGTGCCTAGAGTAGAAAAGAATATTTTGGCAAAAATGGGAATGGTGTGTTCGTTTTGAGATGACTGGTTTGTGGCGAACACACTACTCATACTTTACCATAATCCTGCCTGGATTAACCTTGGATTTTACCTAAGGACATTCAGACTAACATCGATACCCTCTGAAAAACGAACTGTGAACTTTATTTCCATATTTCCTTACTCTTTACTCTTCTATTTCATTGTTTATTATCTGCAAATTTTCCATGTCTAGATCTTATATCAGAATATTTCCATGTCTGGATCTTTCATATGTTCTCTACTTGTCTCTGATGACGGAATACCCCCTTATTCAGGCATACTCGCCTATCACTTGGGATATCCCAGAAACAGCTGTAAGACCTCAACTAATTTAAGAATAATATGAAACCGTATATATGATTTGAGATGCTTGTTATGCCTCGGCGTTTGTTGTCCTCTTTCACAAATATATATATATATCTGCTTAATCGGAAACCTTAAATGAATCCATAGCTCCCATCTCAGTTCCGAGCTTGGAACTCTGACGATCCGTCACAACACCTACTCAGCGTACCTATTCATTTAGATCACCAGTGAACTAAACTCGCATATTCTGTATATATATATATATATATATATATATACATATATATATATATATGTATGTATATATATATATACTTGATTTCTTTTTCCTCCGTGACATTACTAACGTACTTTCTTTTACTCCTCACAGGTCTGAAGTGATCAAAAACATTCTCTTGAACTATGACAATCGGATCTCCCCTCATTTTGATCCAGGTAAGAGTATTTTTATATGTTAGATACAGCTTTTGAAAAGTTTATCAAAGACCTTCATCTAATCATCGGTCTGACGGTCAACACAGGTACAATATTGTGCATGTGCAGATATACTAACTGCAGTAATCGTATTTTAAGTAAGCTGTTTTGACGAGGAAGCTTAATAACAAGGAAACATTCTGTAGCTGTCTTTCGAATTTATGGAAATAAAGAAATAAGAATAATTAAGCGAAAGTTGTTTTTGCCGTAACGCATAAGATTTCCAAAGAGATATTTGATTTAGCTGAGTCGGTAGAGCATCAGAGTTCTAGATGTTGTCATGTCTGTGCTTTAAGAAGCTCGTTTAGCAGCCACATAATCTCCAGTCCAGTATCTTCTACTTTAGCCCCGGATTGACCAATGTCTTGTGAGTGAATATGATAAGCGAAAACTGTGTGGAAGCCCGTTGTATATAACTGTGTGTGTTTGTGTGTGTATGTGTGTGTGTGTATGTGTGTGTGTGTGTGTGTGTGTCCTTCATCACCACTTAACAACTGTTATTGGCTTGTTTACGTCCCCAACACTGAGCGGCTTGGCAAAAAGAAACAGATAGAATATGTGCCAGACTTAAAAAGAACGAAAAGAAAAGAACAGGTAATGGAGGTGATTTGTTTGACTAAAGTCTTCAAGGCAGTGCTGCGGCATGGTCGCAATCTAATGAGTGAAACAAGTAAAATAATTTAAAAAATTCAATATTTCAACAAATAATTTAATTATCATTTTACTATAGATCCTTACAAATCAGCACGTATATGCTTATTGTAATAAGAAAGGCTTCGGTGGCTAAAACAATGATTAGAGGGAGAGTTTTGTCGTTCTTTCCAAGGTCATCGCATAGCTTTAGCGACACCACTGCAAGTTATATGAATGCATTAATTATTTAGTGATCTCTCACCTCATAGCAGGGCGCTGTACTTGTCTGTCGGGAAAATGTACCAAATGATGCTGTAAGTCTGGAATAATATATTAGTTTCATCATGAACACAGCTTAACTGATAAAATATAAATTCTTCCTAACGAACAAAGTCTTGGCTAATCATAGGAAAATACTTCTAAAAAGTATATATACGTGGTGTGATCAGTAAATATCAGGAGTATTGCCATAGTAACGAAGATAAAGCACGGAGAGTGAAGCTACGCGGCAGAGATTGACCTTGAGCTCTGCTATGCATGTGCTCACCGTTGTTTACAGCAGCGCTTGGAAGGAAGGTGTGCAGCGTGTGATCATCGCATTGACCGTAACAGAGAAAGTTCAGCAGAGAATCTGCATGAAATGTTACCATCTTGGAAATGTTTGAACCACTCGTGCGCTTGTGTGTGACTCATGCACTCCTCTCCATACACATTCTGCAAACTTGCGTTGGCCTCTGAGCAGGTTTCTCCATGAAAACTTTCTCTGTCGTGGTCACTGCGACGATCACACGCTACACAACTTCCTTCCAAGCACTGCTGTTAACAGCAGATGTAAGCTGGAACGTTAAAACGTAGTGCACATGCACAGCAGAGTTTAAAATCAATCTGTGTCAACCGGTTTCACTATGCGTGCTTTAGCTTCGTTACTATAGTAACACTCCGGATACTTATTGATCAGGCCTCGTATTGCCTTATATAAAGATAAGAGAACGTGTGCGCACGTGTGCAAAATGTTCAAGTGTTATCATTTTGAAAATAATGTCTTTCATCTTTTACTAGTTTCAGTCACTGGACGGTGGTCAAGCTAGCGTTTCAGTCGAACAAGTCACCCCCCCCCCCGTACTAATTTTGTTGTCTATGTTTGGTACTGATTCTACTTATTTGGTTTATT
>NC_068993.1:62584757-62601313 GCF_001194135.2 Octopus bimaculoides | reverse complement strand
CCCCCCCCCCCGTACTAATTTTGTTGTCTATGTTTGGTACTGATTCTACTTATTTGGTTTATTTGGAAGAGCTACTACGTTACGGGGACGTAAACAAATGAAAATCGATGCACAAGACACACAGACAGACACATATAAATATACGATGGGATTTCATACAGTTTCCGTTTCCACCAAATTTACTCACAAAGCCTCAGTAAGCCCGAGGATATTGTAGTAGACAATTGTCGAAGGTGCTACGCAATGGGACCGAACGCGAAACCATATAGTTGTGAAGCAAGCTTATTACCACTCAGCCAAGCCTGCACCCATAGTCTCGAATGCTTTTCATATCATTTTATCAAGATACTTTCATACACATGTGGCAAAATATACAATGTATAGCTGCATCATGTATTTGCAGATGCATGTATCGAGTTGCTATGCAGTTCAGTTTAAGGTGGCTTTGTCACTCTCGGTTGTCAGGAGCTAAATAACCCTTGTCACAAAGATAATATTAGATTCTTATGAGATTAGGTAACGGATAGCTATTACAGACCTCCTTCTGTGATTGTCTTTAACTGTCAGATTATATGCGATTACAAAAATATACATCTCAGAATCTTGGCATTCTTATCAGAATATGACAGATATTCAAGGAATTGGCTACCAAATCAGACAATTCCAAGAAGAATTGTCTGTCTCCCAGCTTACAAAGATCCATGCATACAAATACACATAAACACATACATATACACATACACATACACACACGCACGCATACGCACACACTCATACGCATGTGTGCGCGCATGCACGCACGCACTTAGTCCGAAACCAAACCATAATTTCTATGAAATCCCCAGTGAAATAGGTTTTATGGCAGGCAAATAAATTTTACCTCTGTCATGTCAAATAATTAGCCATCCCTTCCTATTAAGGTTATTGCACCTTCACATTGAAAGAATTCCGAGTAGAAATTATATTTACAACTTATCAGCACATATCACTGAGGTAATTATATTTAGAAGCTTCTATTATGAATACAATTGAATTACAGGAACAATGCACCGAGAATACTAGAAGGCTGGTGACATTTTTTTCATACTTATCATCTGCAACGCTTCTAATAAACATTATTCTCTTCGAGATTGTGAGGTAGAGCTTGGTACAAATTGTTTCTGTGTGTGTTTGGCCATTAAAACTGCGAAAATTTGGTCGTAGGTAATAAAAGTCGATATTCTGGTTGAAAGAGTAATTTATAAAAGGAAAGAGAAATGGTAGGACGACGGTAGATTTCTTCATAGATTGTCTAAACAAATATTTGTGTCAATAGTACCAATACGAAGCTGTTTATAGATTTGTTAGAAATATTTCTCAGGTTAAAGGGAACTTTTCTTATCGTATATTTGATATTATGCTACACGACATCAAGTGTGACTTATTTAATCGTAAGGAGACAAATGTGTACGAAAGAGAATGAGAAAGTCACGCCTTTTCTTTATTGATATTGGTATTATAAACGGAATCGCCTTTAATGGAGTTTATAATACAGGCTACAAATTTTGGTTATAAATTTTGGCACAAGGCCATCAACTTCGGGAGATGCCAGTGTTCAACGGGTACTTATTTTATCGACCCAGGAAGAATGAAAAGCAAAGCCAACCCCAGCGGCATATGATCTCCGGACGCAAAGTCAGAAGTGATGCGGCTAAGCAGTTTTTCCGGCGAGGTAACAATTCAGCCAGCTAACTGTCCACAACTAATATCGGTTTCAAATTTTGGTACGAGGCCAGCAATTTCAAGGGAGGGGATGAATCGATTACATCGACCCCAGTACTTAATTGATACTTATTTTAACGACCCCGAAAGGGATGAAAGACAAAGTCGATCTCGGTGGAATGAAATCATAGCGTAAAGACGAATGTAATGCCGTTAAGCATTTTGTCCGGCGTGCGAGCAATTCTCTCAGCCCACCGTCTTTATTTCGGATAATTTTGTCCTAATTAAAATTTGTCTGAAAAAATACGATGGGATAGGGAAACCAGCCATTCAAATCCAGAGAAGTTGCTTTGAACTTAACAACAGACACAAACAGACATAAATCTGAAATATTGCGTCTACCGAAGAAAAATATATTTTCAGTTTCCACACAAAATCACAATTTTAGTTTTGCATTAGTGTGGCTCATTTAACCGTAGGAGATAAGACACAATTTTGAACGAAAATTTCACTAATATTTCAGTTATGCTTTCTTTATAAACAGCCATCTGTAACATAAAATTTTTGCCTCTTACTGACTGCATCTAATTAATTAAATTTATGATTGAGGCTTTTTAACGAGGTTGCCATTCTCATAAATATCTCAAGCGTAATACAAATTGTATGGAAGTCTCTGAACCAATAAACATGTTCAGTTTCTAGGTTTCCTTTCATTGATCGTTGCCTGAGTTTTCTTCGTATTCATAATATACGACGACCTCTGTGGATCTAAATTGTATTTCCCTCGAGGGGTAACCATTGTTATGTCTTGTATCAATTCTGAACCCAGTCAAGCGCGCCAATTCCTTTATATTTGTTCTTTAAAAAGTCATTGGAAAAGACACCAAATGAAGAAAAAAAAATTGAAATAAAGAAACCCAGAACGATATAGAAATGTCTAATGATGATAAACCAGATAATCAATACAAATAAAATGAAAGAATGAAATGTTTAAAATAACCGATGCAAAATACAATAAGGGAATTTTTACAATATCATATCAAGTATGTATAGAAGAAGACATTGTGAGCAGGGGAAGATAAATTATGCCCACATCAAACTATTGACAATAAAACAATAACAAGGATAATGACGACGATGATGAACAAGAGCACCTCGTTACTGGTGATGATGATGATGATGATGATGATGATGATGATGATGATGATGATGATGATGATAAATGAAGCAAAGCAGAAGTAATAGGAAGAGCTATAGCACAAGGATACGATGATAACCAACGAGATATAGTGAGGATGCTGAGCTAATATAT
The DNA here is from genome assembly GCF_001194135.2 of Octopus bimaculoides. Lineage (NCBI taxonomy): Eukaryota > Metazoa > Mollusca > Cephalopoda > Octopoda > Octopodidae > Octopus > Octopus bimaculoides. Next base: position 62,598,300 of record NC_068993.1, on the reverse strand, counting down.
TAGAGAAGACCAGGAAGATGTTTCAGGAACTAGATGGGCAAATACACGTAACAATGATACCAGATGTAGAGGATAGTAGGGCATTGTGGAGAGATCAACCTGCAGAGCATAATGAGGAAGAAAGTGGCTGCATGAAATCTAAGATGAGGTTAAGAAATATAGAAGGCCAAGAAGACATAAAGATAACTACAGAAATGATAAAAAAAGCAGGTTAAAATATATATTCCCAAATTGGAAGGGCCCAGGACAGAATGGGGTCCAAAGTTATTAGATGAAGAAGCTGAGAGGGCTCAATGAAAGGATAGCGCAACAGCTAGATGAGTGCTTACAGAAAGGCGCAGTACCCAGCTGGATGACAAAGGGAAAGACATCGTTGTTTGCCAAAGATCCTGAAAAGGGAAACGTTGCACCCAACTTCAGACCAATAACGGGCCTTCCGCTAATGTGGAAACTAAAGTCAGGTGCGTTGTCCGGTGAACTGTATACATACCTGGGAAACAGTGGGCTGTTACCTATTGAACAGAAAGGGTGCCGAAAGAGGAGGCGGGGAACGAAGGATGAGCTTCTTAATTGATAATCTAATTATCAGGAGCTGCGAGAGAAGACACACAAACCTGAGCATGGCATGGGTTGACTATCGTAAAGCATACGATATGATACCACACTCCTAGATAATAAAAACAATGGAAATGTGTGGAGTAGCAGAGAATATGTGAAGCCTTATATGGAATAGCATGAAATGCTGGAGAACGGAATTGACAGCAAGGAATCAAGTATTAAAAGAGGTGAAAATCAAGAGAGGAATCTTCCAGGGAGACAGTGTGACCTCACTGATCTTCATGCTGTGAATATTCCTCTTGAGTGAAATACTACAGAAAACAAAGTTGGGGTATGATCTGGGAAAAGGTGAGGGAAAACTGAATCACATAGTATTCATGGACGACCTGAAGCTATTCACGAAAACTGAGGTAGAACTGGACAGCCTAGTCCAGTCTGTGCGGATTTTTGCCAATGATATTAAGATGGAGTTTGAGCTCTCAAAATGTGCTACGATGGTGACGACACGAAGAAAGCTTTTCAGAACAGAAGGCATATGGTTGCCAAGTGGCGAAAATACAGCTATAAATACTGGAAATACTTGAGGTAGATGGAATCAAACACAATGGCATGGAGGAAAAGACAAAAAGAGAGTACCTGGGGCGTGTAAGAAAATATTGGCTTCAAAACTAAATACCAGAAGAATTATTTCGGCAATGAACTCGCGCGTAGTCGCAGTAGTTCGGTATGGCGTTGGAACCCTGAAGTGGTATCAACATTACGGTAAAGGAAAGGAAATGCTTGAAAAGAGTTTGAAGTGTAAAGCTCCAGGAAAGGAGAGTTAAGAGATTTTGGCTTTAAAATCTCACAAGAATGAGCAAATACATACAGCCATTTTTTACTGTGTGTATTGAGAATGGAAACCCAAGAAAGATGACAAAAGTAAGAATAGGTTTAATTCAGAAAGAATAAGGAAAATGGAAGACTCAGTAATTATATTCCTGTTACATATTTACCAATGCACTGGAAATTGCAAACTCGTCTCACTGGAGATGTCTTGTATATCTCTCTTCAGAAGGGAAAACTTTTCAGAAAAGGACAAATGGAACGCGGAAAGGAAATAAGGGGAACTAAATGGAAAAAAATAACTTAGCTGTTGTTTGGATTGACTACAAGAAAACGCAAAAATGTACATGATAACATTTAAAACAGCCGAGCAGCCTTGGAATCCTTGAGAAGATTAATGGCTTTCTTAGAAAAAGACAAAACAAAACAATGGTATGATGGGAAAATGAATTCGGGAAATAAATCCGTAACCCTTTCGCATTCAGATTACTCTGTCAAATGTAATGCTTATTTGTTATTCAGATTGTCTTGAATTTATCATGTGTTATCTCGGAGTTGAATGTATCAATGATGTGACTACTTTTTGAATGATATGGTAGGACAGGTGTGGGTGGCTAGATCCGACTGGTTTAAAATATAAAGCGGTAGAATATTTGGTCCTGATATGGCCAGTTTAAATGTTAAAAAGTTAAGAAATGTGAAATTCGGTGAGGAGCCATTTTAAGGAGAACGATCTCTGCATTAACTTTCGTCATCGTGTTGATTCCTTTGAAAAGCAGTCTGGGAAAATCCAAACCTGTTTATGAACTGGTTAAGAACAGGGAGAATGTAAATGGTCGACTTAATAGAGATGGGCTCAAAGCGAATTCTCTTGTTTAACTTGTTGGAAGTATAATGTTATGTGGCTTTTGGCAAATGATTATACAGTATCATATAGAAAGGGCTTTTGTAACTCGATATCCACATTCTATTATTTATGGTTTTTTGAGCTTTGAGATACATTGTTCCAAATAAGAATTATTTCACGTTCTCTCGAAAGTTTATAAAATTCTTGATTGCAAGTGGCATTTTTCGACACTCTATCGATTCTAATAATACATCTTTCCAAGAGATATCAATATTATAGAGCTCTGAAAATATAAATTAGCCTCTCAGTTATAAATGCAAATGATATCGGAAATTTTTAGCATCGATTCGAGACAGAAAACAAACAACCTCACTTTCTGACGAGGCACGAACTAGGCATCGATATTTACCGTGTGGTGACCATCATTAAAGGACGCGAGTATTTCATTTCCTCAAATTAGATCATATTTGTTACTGCTATGTTAATTGTCTTCTCAGTCTTCCTGTTGCTCTCTTCTCTTTCAAATTTCTATTACTGTCTAATACCAAGATGGAACACATCGATTTAACTTTGAAAATACTGAGCAAAACTTCAAAAGAGTGAACACATTAAAAACAAGGACAGAAAAAAAAGCTAAACCGAGAAAGAATCCTTAAAAGAAGAGAAAAGAAAAAAAAACCATGAAAGCAAAATGAATCTTTTATGAAACATGAGTATTTCCAGTACTTCAGAAGAGGTCTTCTTCAACAGATCTTTCAGAATGCACGTCTTTCTTTTCTTTTCCATAAATTTACAAATAGTATAAAGAGTTTTATTCAATGTTACTGACGTATGTTACATAAAACTATTTACACGGATGCTTTTCTTGTGTCAATAACAACATTGAAGTATTTCAGTGAAAGTGCTTCGCAAATGTATGTAATACAAGCAAGCAGGATAGAGGAGAAATGACACCTCAAACAACTGATTGATCAAACATGAGCAAATGTCGATCGGTTGTGCAATTTCACTTCAGTTCACACTTTATGATTGAGTGGACGATGAAAATCGTGCATTATTAGTTTTTTTTGTTCTCTTTAAAAATATGAAGCCTTGTCATGGTATAAGAAACAGTTATATACAATATCCCTTTCTTACATATTACAGTTAGGTTTATAAAAAAACGCGAACGTTTTACAGAGACAGAAAAAGTAAACCAATGCTCTGCTGTCTGTGTAGAAGTTCCATTGTGATATATTGAGGAAATAACTGCTGTCAGGGATATTATATTTCGTTTTGCAACTTCATTTTAATATACACAGGCTTCCGCACAGTTTCCATCAATGGGTTTTCTCTTCTGAAGCATCGGTTAACCTGAGGTTACGTGAGGAATCTTTTCCCTAATCGAACCCGCGACCACATTGCTGTGAGGTGGCTAACACTTGACATTTACTTGATGGAGGACAAATATCACAACCTCCCATTAGCGTCTATTTTACAGTTGAGAGATTTCTGCATTAACCCATCTCTCTGAAATATAGGAAAATAATCTTTTTTCCAGGAATTCTGTTATCCTCTGAATATCAATGCAGATTGCATCGTGTATCTAATATTGTCTGGTTAATTAAATATAGATCCTAGAAAAATCCATTCATGGCCAATATTACTATCGTTGTCATCATCGATGTCGTCGTCGTCGCAGTAGTTGTAGTAGTAGTAGTAGTAGTAGTAGTAGTAGTAGTAGTAGTAGTAGTAGTAGTAGTAAGAACTGTTGTCGTCGTCATCATCATCATCATCATCCATCATCGGAGATTTGAGAAAATGCGATGGTAAATCTGTAAATATTACACAATCCAAAATTCAATCGAAAAATGTTTAGCCGGTGGCCTACCTGCAGTGAGAACGTCTTCCATGAATTAATATCTTATAGCCAGGTCATTGTGTCCTGCTTGATTCTTTTCGATTTGTTGCGTGTGCACGGATACACACACACTCACACACACACATCTCTCTCGCATCACTCTGAATCCATATCTTAGTATACTCTATCTATCTATTTATCTCTCTCTCTCTCTCTCTCTCTCTCTCCCTCTCTATCTTTCTGTCTGTCTATCTATCTATCTGTCTATCTATCTATCTATCTATCTATCTATCTATCTATCTATCTATCTGCGTATATATGTATATATTCCAGTAACAGACAATTTTCTCTTCAATTTCTCTCCATTTTCTTATTTTGATATAGCTTCCGTTCCCGACTTCCGCAAGACATTTACACACGCTAACAAATTTCTTTCTTTCTTTCCCTCTCTCTCTCCCTCTCTCCCTGTCTCTCTTTTCTGCTTTCTCACTCTCTCCTTTGTCCAAAGTTAATCATAGTCTGCTGCTACTTTAGTCAGCGCTCTGCTATGACAATATAATCTTTTAAAATACACTGAACCAAGGAACAAAGGTGGAGCCTGAACCCGATCCCTTCACCAGCTGGAAGTAAAGTCATTAGGAAAGCCCATTTTACTCTATTAAGCGAACAGCGTTAAATAATGATCCAAGATAAAAGTGAGTTTTAAAAAATGTAGTCACAACTGGATTATCTTTTGATCATAGCTCCACTTAATTATACAAGAACTAATAAATCCAGAGAGTATTTATTGTGTAAAAATGGGGAAAATTAATGTGAGCCCCATATAGTTCATTAGAGTTGCGTATTCTTTGTAAAGCTGCGTTCACCTTATACAATAGTAAATCATGGAGGAATATCTTGTGCTGGGTTGGACTTTGGCTTCGATGACCTGCTCGTCAAGCACCAAGTTTTAAATAGGATACACCCGGGATTTGAATTTGGCACGTGGAGTGGTAGGACACTAGGCCAAATACTGCAAGGTCATTTTCCGACAGTCTGAAAATTCTGCCAATTCACTATCGTTTCATTGTTTTTAAATTTCAACCGAAGACTATCAGTTTTGAAGGGAAGAATCATTCGGTACCATCGACCTCAGATCTTGGGTGATACTTCATTTCATCTACCCCGGCTGTTGACATCGTGGATATTTGAACTCAGAATGTAGACTACTGTAATAAATGCCGAACCGCAAGGTATTTTGAAACTCGTTGAAACAACAACAAACAACAAATTAGTATTGGTTTCAAATCTTGGCACAAAGCCAGCAATTTCGGGAGAGTGGAGTTAAGTCGATTACGTTGACAAAGATGCTCAACTGGTACTTATTTAATCGACCCCAAAGGGATGAAATACAAAGTCGACTTCGGCGGAGATTGAACTCAGAATGTAAAGACGGACGAAATGCCGCTAAGCATAACAATCGGCTTACGCGTTCCCCACGAATTTGCTGGCCTTGTGTCAAAATGTGAAATTAATGTCAATAATTCTTAAGGGTGGCAACCTGGCAGAATCATTTAAATACAGCCGGGGTAGAGTTTGCCTTTCATCCTTTCGAGGTCGATAAAATAAGTTCCAGTTGAGTGCTGAGATCGAAGTAATCAGCATATAACCTCCCCCCCCCCGAAAATTGCTGGCATTGTGTCAAGAATTTGAAGCTAGTGATCCTTAGGGCAGGAAAATGAAAGAATTGTTAGCACAGCGGGCAAATTGCTCAGCTGGGATTTCCTGTTATAGAAAGTAGTCCAACTGCCTGACAATTAACCAGGCGTTGCGCCTCAAATGTAAGCTCGAGGAAGCAGACGTTTAAGAGGGTAAATGGGCTCCAGAATCCCCTGCCGTATACTTTTAAAGGAAAATTATGGACTTAAAATATTACAAGCAAAGAGTAGAAAATAAATTCCTATACATTGTGTATTGTGAATACATATATATGCGAATATACATATGTATGTGAAATTTAGAATACGATAGCTTTCTTGACAGAGTGAGTTGAAGATCGAACGTAGAGATATTGTCATTATTAACAACTCTTCAGAATTTATTTACTTAAAATGCCGAAGGATAGTAGTAGAATAGATTAAAATATAAGGTATACGGGAACTGAGTCTCATTCGCTTACATAAAAATCGGTTTGAATTTGATGCTTAGATGCCAAAAAGACCCACATGCAGTTGGATTTCACAGCTAGGATAAATATATACGAAAATGGCATCGTATTTATTGAAATATAAATCACCATGAAAATTTAGAAAGCACACACATTGGAAACACAAATGTTTAAGAAATTTTCTTAACAGAAATATGTCCTATCGTGATGAAAAACTAGGAGTTACATACTTACAGATAAAGTTTGAAATGTGAAGAATACAAGGAATTTGAATGAGTTCCATGCAAAGTTCCAATTCATTATTATCAACCAAAAAGAAGCATATATATATGTATATATATATATATATATATATATATATATATATATATATATATATATATATATATAAGCATATATCACGTGAGAGAAAAATTCCTCTGTAACTCACTTTGAGTAACTACTTTAACTGGAAGAAAGCTCTCAGCAAGAAGCGGAAGTACTACGTATTTTCAAATCATAGTTGTTGAATTCATACACGCGCAAGAACGCGCACACATACATAACCATATGTATAATACGCACATACATGCATATATATATATGTGTGTGTCTGTGTGTGTATGTACAGACAATATATGGGTGTGTGCACGTCCGTGTGTATGTAAGTGCTTGTGTTTGCGTCAGAGCTTTTCACAATCCCCCTCCATTATTTATGTTACTTAACATACTTTTCATGGAAGAGATCTTCGGCGACATCTTCGTCAATTTCTGTCGTTCGACAGATCCATTGCATTTTCATTAGAAATCCCGGATATTGCATTCTATGTAGGGTGAACGTCTTTCGAATCTTGTATCGAATGAAGATAGAGTGCTTGCTTTTTAGGCACAGCGGGAATTTTCGTTTCAAAAGAGAAGTAACGGACCTTCTAAGCTATATTTAGCAAATTTATATACAATCCTCAAAATAACACCATTAACATCAGACATTTTTCTTAATATAAAGTGGGTAACACTCTTTCAGGTCTTTGACTTTTCATAAAAGTACACACATATACACAAACAAACAAACAAACAAACAATCACGCGCATCTTCGTGCGCTTTCCCCATACACACGCATTATATACATATATAAGCGTGTGTGATTGTATGTGTGTGTGTATATATATATATAAACATACTTGAAAAATATCAATAGGTTTTCAACTTTAATAATTAGATGTTTATCTAATTATTAAAGCGGAAAATTATCAGAAAAGCCATTTCTGTTCATGTTTTTAAATATATAATACTATTGCAAAGACTTTCTATTTCTAATTCTACTATGTGTGTGTGTGTATGTATAGATAGATAGAGAGATAGACAGATAGAGAGATAGACAGATAAGTAGACAGACAGTTAGATAGATAGATAGATAGATAGATAGATAGATAGATAGATAAATAGATAGATAGATAAATAGATAGATAGATAGATAGATAGATAGATAGATAGATAGGTAGGTAGATAGATAGGTAGATAGACAGATGGACAGGCAGGCAGGCGCATAGACAGACATACAGACAAACAGACAGACAGACAGATAGATAAATAGATAGATAGATAAATAGATAGACAGACAGACAGATATATATATATATATAGATAGATACATAGATAGATAGATAGATAGATAGATAGATAGATAGATAGATAGATAGATAGATAGATAGACAGAGAGATAGATTGATAGACAGGTAGTGAAACAGACAGATAAGCCGACATTTAGTTATGTAAAAAAAAAAATGATTCCTTCACTTGTATAACATTGAAACTGTTCAACATTATATTCATTTAAGTTTTGTAATAATTCGCTAAGATAATAATTCGCTCTTACGTGTCGAAACAATACTGTTCTGAGCTGGTAAAAATGTATACAAATACTACAAGTGATATAGAGAAAGCCGACGTTTCGGATGCTTGTCTTTCTTCGGAAGATAGGAAAAGTGGATGTCTTTTTAATGCGGTGTAATATTACATGGTCGGTGCATAAGTCTAATAGATGCTTTCTACCAAAATGCTTTTAGTTATACGTTATGTTACCTTATTTGTCCAAAAATCAAAAAATAAATATGGCATTATTATTAATCATTAAATTGTGGACACAGTTCGAGAGAAATTATTAAGTCGCATAACTGAATGGATGTATAAAAACGTTTTTAGATGAAACTATTTGGAGTACCCATTGACACCGAAATGAATAAATTTGTGTTTCTGTGTGAGAGTGCGCGTGCGCGTGTATTCATATTTTTTTCGGAGCAGAGGTAGTATGGTGGCGGTGTGGTGTAGACGGTTGTGCTCTTAACAAAACGAAATTCTGTTAGATCCATCGTACATTTACACATCCCGGATATGACATTTCATACTGGAATAATATAATGTCGATGTTATTTCGAATCACGCTTCACTGCTCTTTCTCTTTCTGTTTTTGCTTCTTCTCTCTCTCCACTTCTGATCTTTCTCTTTCTTCTCTCTCATCCACAACATGTGTCTATCTGTGTTTCATCATCGAACGAACGAACAAGCCATCATGATTATTTTTGGCATAAATTTATCTAAACATATCTCCAAAATAACATTATGAACGCTTGGCGACCTTTTCTAGTTCAATGTAAGAGTCTTACCTACGATAGAGTTTGTCATAAAAGTATTTTTAGTAACTTACAATTGAATGAGATAGGTTATAAGAGTTCAATATCAAGTTAAGTAGTGTCAACCAAGGACTGTCTAGTTCTTCCTGCTAAACGAGGACTTTATAGTGTATCAAAATTGATTTAAGCAAGTGTTAAATAAGGACGTCTATAAAAGTTCACTATTGATCCAAGACAGCGTCAAATGGCTGGTTTATAGGAGTTGTATGTTTGTTTCAAGGAGCATTAGTCGAGGACAGTAGAGGATTCGGTATGTTATTGATTATAAATTGGTGTTTTTAGGAGTTCGATATTGATGTGAAGCAGTGTTAAATGGGTAGTTTAGAGTTCTTCAATATTGATTTAAACCGATGCCAAATAAAAACTTCAACGGAATCCGATTAGGATTTCTTAGGTCTTTTATGTCTGTCACGAATACACATGACCATTAAGCCGAAGTTCATTTGGTCTCCATGGTCAATAAGCAACCGAAAGCACAGCCGTCCGCTTCCTCACCAGTCCGTCGCAGAGTTAGCTGCAACTCATTTCCAGGTTAATGGATTTGGTAAAAATAAAGTTGTTTTGCTCAAGAACAAAATGTGACACCCGGTTTGGGAATCGCGACTCGAACGCACTATCTGGTACTTCTTTTCAACTGGGCAGCGATTTTCTGATTAGGCAGCGAAACCGAATCGTGAATTAATTTGTCCCAGAACTTACAGCTTACTTACGGTCCTTCTTGAGTTTATTTCTTATTGATGAATGGTGGTTAAGATTAAAGTTTGCATTGCGAATGAGTAAGTAGATAAGTCTTGGAAATGTCAACATATGAAAACAGATGATAGACTTGTGATCAAACACATGTTGATCATGCATACATACATACACACGCAAACACACACACACACACAGACTCACACACACACACACAGACTCACACACACACACACACAAAATACGTATCCGCACTACATACATTCACACACATAGGCCCATAAAGTCACATAAATTACACACATACCGTCCATGCATACTTACACATACACACATGCACACACACACACAAACACCCCCCTCCATACACACAGAGTCGTATTTGTTCAAGATGTCTCAATTATATAATATAAATAATCTGTCAATTTTCAGCCATTCTTAGAGTGAATAAAAAAAGACACAATCTTGTTGAAACGTTTTAATGTTTAATGGCCAATGTCTTTAAAATAACCAGAAGATAAAAAGAATTTTCCGTCTTCAAAATACTCTCGTTTTTTCTGTCTCGTTTTGAAAAATACTCAGACCATCTTTGACAGTTTAAAGTTGTTGATCGGATATAAAGTAGGAACTTCGTCATACAACAAAGTGAGAGGTTGTTGTTGTTGTTGCCCTTATTTACTTCTCGGTTACGCCTAATCGATCAACTCTGTAACTAAGGTGTTGCAGTTATTAGTCTGCGGCCATGCTGGGACTCCGTCTTGAACAATTTTAGTCGAACGAATCGACCGCAGTGCTTATCATTCTTAAGCCTGCCACTTATTCGATCCCCCTGTATTTGCCAAACCGCTAAGTTATGAAGACGTGGACACACCAGCACAAGTTGTCAAGCAGTGGTAGGGGACAAACATGCATACACACACACACTCATACACACGCACATATGTATGTATGTATGTATGTATGTATGTATGTATGTATGTAGGTATGTGTATGCATGACGGGTTTCTATCAGTTTCTGTCTACTGAATCCACTCACAAGTCTTTGGTCGACCGGAGGTTATAGTAGATGACACTTGTGCCACGCAGTAAGACTGAACCCGGTCAGGAAGCAAACGTCTTACAATGCAGCCAATGATGGGATCGTCCAATGATCAAACGCTATATACCTCGGACCTCTTTATCTCCTTCCAGGTATTCTTCAGGTTAAATCAGAATAGACAGGGTTTTCGTTCTTTGTCTTGATAATTAAATCTAATTAATTGTTTTTTTTTTTTAAATTTCTTAGTCTGTTCAGTCATGTCTCAGCTGATTTTAGTTACGTCGGGGTCGTAGTGTACCTTCTTTGGTAGACTTTTGGTACCGTTTCTTTTTCGTTTTCGCATCGATTCTCCAGCAGATATAGCTACTTAATCGTTTCTGTGAATATACTTAAACTTGGCAAGGTCTTTCTGTCAGAAATTATACGGTAATTTGTCTCACAGCAATTGCTGTTTAGAGTGGACATGGTATAAGTATTCTTTCATTATTTCAAGTTCGTAATTATTCCTGGCTAGGTATTGCCAGTTTCTATTATTAGAATAGAGCGTTCGAACCATAGTTAGCTTTCAACCTCTCTTTTCGTTGTCTTGTGGTATTATTTACCACATAATATTATTTTCCTCCGTTATTTTCTCTTTGATATATTTAAGAATTCAGTTATGATTATTTTTGTCAATGAACAATATAATGATAGAGGTAATCCTGAAGGTATTAAAATATGCATTAACAATTAAACATGTAAGTCAACCGAAAGGTTTCAAATCAACCGAATTCTTAAATTTATACCAGTAATTAAGCCACATTATGATCCAGTTTCTATACACCTCTCATTACATCGAGAACTCTGATTAATAAAATGTATGCAGATAACTTAATACACCTTGTAAATCATTCATCCATTAATACTGATCATTGACTGCATTATCATACAATTAAGATTCCATACTTTCACAACCAAACAGCTGGAATGAACGACTGGTAAGAAAGGTTCTTAACTCTATCATTAAATTCAATCAAATACGTCGCCGAGTTTTACAGATTTCCGTTTCAATTGCCCAAACTAGCCACAGTCCTTGTGAGCATCGCAGTAACGTATTCACCAGGCGACAGCACGTTATACATTATATAGCACTAATAAAGCGGCGAGCTGGCAGAAACGTTAGCACGCCGGGCGAAATGCTTAGTGGTATTTCGTCTGTCTTTACGTTCTGAGTTCAAATTCTGCCGAGGTCGACTTTGCCTTTCATCCTTTCGGGATCGCTAAATTTCGGGCCTTGTGACTAAACTAGAAAAGAATATATAGAATTAATTGCACAAACGTTATCCACTTTCGTTTATCACATCATAAATAGAAGTCGACGAGTAAGCATCAAATTAGAGAAAGGTATACAACTAGAAAAGGCATCTACCGAATAGTTTCAACTAGAAAAAGCAGTAAAATCCTCTCAAATCTCTTCCTTCTCTCTTAAAGAAAGGGAAGATCACAACGACCAATGTAATCCTATAGAAAAAGACATGTAGGTCGAGTCATATTCGAAATATCTTTGACCATAGATTTGCTCAATCAGTGCTTTTATGCTTTACTTGTTTTAGTCATTAGACTGCGGCAATGCTGGGGTACCAACTTGAATGATTTACTCAAACAAATAATAAGTGTCTTGTTCAAGGAACACAACGCGTCGCAGGAATTGAACTCACGACCTTGCGATCTTTAGTCGAATACCCTAACCACTAAGCCACGCGCTTTCACAAACATACAGACATTTAGCAATGGATATGAATTATCATTATTTGTCCATGCGGTCATCCGTATTATTACGGTCGAAGCCTTTGTTGCAGTTATAGTTGATGTTATAGTTGTGCTTCATTCTATACTTGTAGATTTAGTTCCAGTCGGAGGTTTGCTTTGATTTTAGTAGCGTTCGTTGTAGTTCCCGTACTAGAATTAGTAGTAGTTAGACGTGATTTTCGTTTTATCAGCGGTTTTAGTAACAGCCATCGTCACTGTTACAGCGGTGGTTTTAGTTATAAATGTGTTTTAATTTCCATACAACTTTGGCCATAGTCGGAGTCAAGTTTAATTTGCTCTACTACGCTTGATTATCTTTGTATAGTAGGGATTTGTGTGTGTGTGTGTGTGTGTGTGTGTGTGTGTGTGTGTGTGTGGAGGTGCGTGGCTTAGTGGTTAGGGTGTCAGCATCATGATCGTAAGATTGTGGTTTCGATTCTTAGACCGGATGACGCCTTGTGTTCTTGAGCAAAACTCTTCGTTTCACGTTGCTCCATAAAATAACACATGCGAAACAGAGGCGAACACGCAATACAGAGGTCAGATAACAACGAGGCCTATACTCTCAGTTTTATGATCATCGCTCCAGAATTTATATGAGCCTGGCCCAATCTATTTTTAAAGTTATTTATTATTCTTGTTCATGAAATTGATATAAAATATATACAAATGGCGAAAATGCAATGAAAATATATCACAATTTATCAGACTTTTTATCTATTTTTCAGATGTACCGACCAAAGTAAAAGTACACATGTATGTCAACAGTTTCGACTCAATTCGAGAATCATCCATGGTAAGTGAATAAATGTTTGATTGAAATCATTGGGGTTAGTGAGATCAAAACAGAAACGATGGCGTTTAATTAAATGCTATATCCGGCCTGATCGATCAACGTTAGTTATGCTCATGTTACCTTGGCACAAAGGATATTTGATAAAAAGATGTATGAGAATTATTACGTCAGCCGATAAATAATAATAACGAATGTCTTCAAGTTTATCCGCTTATCTCTCAATTCATTCAAAACGAAAATAGAGTTTATATATATGGGCAGATATTCCACCGCGCGCGCGCGCAAACACACATACACACGCACACAATCATACACACACACACACACACACACACACAATC
>NC_068993.1:62581717-62584738 GCF_001194135.2 Octopus bimaculoides | reverse complement strand
CACACACACACACACACACACACACACACACACACACACGTCAAGAGAGATATACACATATAGATATATAAGAGTTTTGGGACAGTTAAAGGAAATTCTGCGGCTATAGTTCCCTGGAAAAGATTGCATGGCTCAGTTAAGCGAAATGTCTGTATCTTTTAGTGCGTACTTTTCTGGAAAATTTATGGTCTCTCCGCAAAAATCCAAACCCAAATTTTATTTCATTTGCTTTGCGGGAACGACTGTTTTAACGAAGTCGCGTCTTGTCCCAACCTTCGGAACGCGGAATAGATAAAACAGGGGACAACGTGATGGCCGGTGACTGATTATTATTGTACATATTTTTTAAAGGCAGCGAGCTGACAGAATCGTTAGCACGCCAGGTGAAGTGCTTAGCGGTATTTTCTCTGCTGCTACGTTCTGAGTACGTTTTGAGTACGTTCAGCTACGTTCTGAGTACCAATTCCACCGAGGTCGACTTCGCCTTTCATCCTTTTGGGGTTGATAAATTAAGTACAAGTGAAACACTGGGGTCGATGAAATCGACTAGTCCCTTGACCCCAAATTTCAGACCTTGTGCATATAGTAGAAGGCATTATTGTCCATATTTTAATTGTAGCACTCCGTCGGTTACGACGACGAAGGTTCGAATTGATCCGGTCAACGGAACAGCCTGCTCGTGAAACTAACGTGCAAGTGGCTGAACACTCCACACGTAACAAAATACACACATATATATAGACGTATGTGTTCTTGTGTGTGTGTTAGAAATAAATACTTCGCATATATATTCTCAGGATTCGTGTGTAGTGTATCTATACGCGGTCGAAGGGCTTACTAAAAATAGCAGCCAAATCTCCTTCATAATAAATCATACTCTCTTAAATATCGACAGAAACAATAAACAATGTCTCGCTTAACCATAAAATGGTGGTGACTCTAATGACTTTCAACTTAAGAGGTTTTCTCGGTCAGCTTTGAACTGTTGTTTAAACAACAACAATGGCGACAACATTAGATGTAACAACGAACAATTTTTAATACGACTCATGAATTATATGAATCTAACATTCATGCAACAATGTAGAGTATTTGTAAGAATTCAGACAACGCAAAATCAATATCCTTATGACACCGAAAAGAAAACCAATTTTAGCACCAAAACTGACAAATTCTGCTCCAGCGTTTGACACCGTATTGTAACTCGAAGACAGGAGTGATGTGTTTACAATGTCTTTTACATACACACGTTAATAATGGATTTCAAAAATTACTATTCTATATTCTATATTCTATATTCACAATAGTTTCTGAGCCGAGTAATTGGTACCAACATGCTATAGACTGGAATAATAACGTTTTCAAAAACAATATTAGAATGGAAAGTCTGAGACATTTCATAGTTGATGAAATTGGTGAGAAGGCCGTGGACGATTGTCGAATAATGTTAATCGAATAATGTTAACGACCATTTTGCCACAAAAAAAAAGCCATTCATAAGCGTACATGCATAGACATACATCTAAACGGACGAAGATGCAGAGTCGCAAATACGAGATCGAAATACAGACAAATGGATACGTCAACCTTCAACAATTACTAATTATCTACAAAGCTTAAACGAAAACCAGAATCTCGTTGTGCTCCCATATATGCATTGATGCTCCTACTACACACAAATACAAACACATTCCAGCTAATTGTTTGCTAAGAGGTGAATCACAAGTACCTCTTGCATTGTTAGTGTTTCAATCCCGTTCCACGTCTGCTCAGGTACTTTGAAACCACATATCACACCGTCTAAGCTTATGCAACCCATATACATCTCTTTTTTACATTGTCTCAAAACAATGGCGACAGTCACTATGAAAGGGAGCCTCATTGAAACAGAGAAAATTAATCTGCTTAACCTTTATTGATTATTAAACTTCTTATAGCATTATATAACATTTTTTCTGGAATGGTAACAATTATTATTATTATCTAAGTTTCACATAATATTTAACAAGTTGCCTACATTAAACTTAGAATCAAACGCAGTCCATAAGTATAATTCTCAAAATATCTCTTGAAGAATTGGTCGACCCGAGCGAGGCTATAGCAGAAGACACTTTCCCAAGGTGTCACGCAGTGGGACTGAACACGGAACAATGTGGTTAAGAAGCAAGCTTCTTAGCACACAGCCACGCATGCGCCTATATTTATATACATATTTATTTTTAATTCGCTCCAACAGATTCTTAGGTGAATATGCGAATTGCAATTGTATTTTGTCTGAAATGATAAGTTGCCCTCCGATGGCGAAAAGCAACAGCGGTTAACATATTCAGCTTCGGATCTGTCGAATAACAATGCATATATATGTCTTTATATCTAAATTGTTACCGCTAAAATTTCGCAAAAATATTACAGCCATTGTCTCTGCATAATATTCCACACAAATAAAGATATAATACTCGAAAATGGTATAAACTATAATTTCCACCAATTCCACTTCAATTAGTTCCATTTCAGGTGCACGAACAGACAACCGCCTTCCGCCTTTCTCTTTAACTCATAATTACTTATCAAAAAGAACAATGGATGTCTTTACATGCAAAATAAAGTTGTAGTGGCTACGAAATTGCTAAAAAACAGTGGGAATGTACGGATGACAGTGTTGGTAATAGATGGATTAAATTCTGTTATATGGAATTGTGTACAGGTGTTGTTTATTAATAATTGCACATGAATCACTTTATTGCAAAGCAGTATCGCTTACTAATGGAAGAAAATAGCTTTCTTTGTTGAAGGATGAGACGACCAGAGATATCCATGCCCACCCAAGTCTTAATCTCATTTTGAAGGGAGAATTGGTTAAACAGTGTCACCCCTCTTTCTCTTTCTATTTATCTACTTCTATATTTCCCTCTTTCTCTGTCATTTATTTCTCTCCATCGCTGTTTCTCTCTCTCTCTCTCTCCTTATGATCGTGAGCCGACCTACCTAAGCACTGAACCACGCGCCTTCACTCATATATAT
>NC_068993.1:62575880-62581477 GCF_001194135.2 Octopus bimaculoides | reverse complement strand
ATATATATATATATAGTATGTGTGTGTGCGTATGGATGTTTATTAAAACGCAATTACAGGGATACATGATCATGTTTCTGTAAACCAACTAATCACAGTGAAAATTAATTGCAATATTCCAATTAGCTCTCTCTGAGATTACTTAGTAATTAATATACATTTCGTGATAACAAAATATATATCTTAATTACCAAGTTATTAAAACTTCCCTTGAGAAGAGAGTACAAAAACAAATGCCTACCGGTAATGGCTAGACACACTGAATTGAAGCGAAGAATTTCTAGAAATTAAGCAAGATCTCCACGGTTAGAATAATGTCTTTCAGAGAGAGAAGGTAATATGAGTTTTGTTTTGGAGACGGGTTGTAGTTACAGAGGTGTTGCGGCATCAGTTTGGTCATATTTGCATCACAGGCACCTATTCTTTTATTTGTTTTAGTCATTTGACGGCGGCCATGATGGAGCACCGTATCTAGTCGAACAAACCAACCCCAGGACTTATTCTTTGTAAACCTAGTACTTATTCTATCGGTCTATCTTGCCGAACCGCTAGGTTACGGGTACGTGAACACACCAGCATCGGTTGTGAAGCGAAACACTAACATACACACACACGCTCACACACACATACGCACACACAGACACACAAACACTGACACACACACACACACACATATATATATATATATATATATATATATATATATACGACGGGCTTCTTCCAGTTTCCTTCTACCAAATCCACTCACAAGGCTTTGGTCGGGCCGAGTTTATAGTAGAAGACACTTACCCAAGATTCCAGACAGTGGGACTGAACCCGAAACCGTGTGGTTGGTAAGCAAGCTACTATACCCTTTTACCCGCACCCACTTATTACACTTGGTATAACACTAGTGTAACAATAATTGGGTACCCTCCCAACAGTATATTGGATAGATACTATCCCTTAGTGGGTTGAATCCTCAACCCATAACTCTCTGGCATTATATATAAATCTATATAATGAACACGTTTATGAAATAAAAATAGTAATCAATGTTATGATTATACGTTCAATGGACGTGATTTTAGCGTTGGTAGCAAGAGATGAAACGTCTATCGATTTGTAACCGAATCCTGATGGTAACTTTTAACTACATTAAAATTGTTGGGACGCAGTTACACTCTTCTCCCGAGAGAATGCAACCTATTTCTATATTTCTGCAATGTAAACGTATTCAGGACAGAGCTGACCTTCTTGACATTGCCGTGCAAAGCTAGCCGTGCAGATTAATTACCTGGGGCCCTGAAACGGCGTTTATAAGATTATATTTGTAACGAATATAACGATCATAACATAGATATTTTTAGTTTTAGATAACAAAGGCATAGGAGCTATGTTTAATTAAATACGAGGTTAAGTCAGAAACTATACGCTCTCTTGTTTCAGTCATTTATTGAAACAAAGGCACGGGTTGAATTATTACATTTTGTCGAAAGTGCGGATAATGTCTGATTTCCCCTAGTTTATACTAAGACAAATCCACTGTTGTAATCCTTAATGTCGAATTATTATAACGCCCCCTTCAATATAACAGTATAGTTTATAATGGTCATATTGCCTCGGCTTTTGTTTGTTGATTTATGTGCCAAACACTCGTGATGTTAAGAATTATTATATCAATGTTAAGGTCCTCCGTGGTGTCATTAAAATAATTTTTTATATATTCCATACTTTATCGTTAAGCTGTGGGCTTGTCATTAAAAACCAGCCCTATAATCAAAATTATCTCAACCGTAATACCGTATATAGTATTGCATTTTTAAGTGTGACTTTCTTTTTGAAAATGTTACATCCTGTTTTAAGGGACGTATGACTACAATTTCGAGAACGTCGAATGATCACGTAGAAGGCTTGTCGTTCGCTAATTTGACTAACATATTAATTCCGGTTCTTGCTGACGCATTATATATTCGGCACACACTTGCCATTCCCCCTTACTCTGTTTTCACTGGGCGAGTAGATAATTCCGTAACTTCATGATAAGTATTGATTTATTAAAGACGAGGTTTGTGTCAGGTAACAATAGTCTTGCTATCGAAGTTGTATGATGGGTTGAAGTTAGAGGCTGCTCGGCTTTCTAGCATTCTGAAGGTGGATATATAATATTACCAGTGAAATACTGTAATTTTTCCATGGAGTAGTTATGTTTCAGTCTCATAATATATAACAGTGATCTGCTACTGAATTTTGCTTCAATTCAAGAAGGGTTGCTTATCCGCTTAATCAATCATTCTGATATATTTATGGTATTTCGTGCAAAAAATAAAAGCTATAAATAAATAACAAACAACAGAAAACGATATACATTTCATGTCAGTCATATATGAAAACATGTACATATAACACACACTATTTTCCTAAATTCCTACATTATGTACACATGTATGTATGAATGTATGCGTGTATGCATAAACACATACATATATATATACATATACATATATATGTGCGTTAGCTGTGTTTATATACATGCAGTTCTATGCGCATATATATTATCACATATATATTACACACACACACACACACACACACACACACACACACACACACACACACACACACACACACACACACACACACACATATATATATATATATATATACAAATATACATACATATATGTGTATATATAAATACATACGTGTGATTGTGCGCGCGCATGCACGTATGCGTGTATAAGCTATTTCGGGCTTTACAGTATTGTGTTTGGAATGACCGAATAAGTTATTGCAAAAAGTGTTTATTCAGTAAAGAAAGTCACAGAGCCCTACATATCAACGCGCACCAAACATTCAGAGACTCTTCTGCCATCAAAGTTAATTGCGAGTTGTAATCTACAAATGTATCTGATAAGCTATTAATTCATCAAAGACATCGTCATAGTATAAAATATACAGCTTTGATACGTTGTTCAGCAATCAAAATATCATTAAGAGCTTTGGTTGTGACTATTTGTGACATTCTATGGTCATGTAAGTGAAAATATTGACACGAGACCCGAATCATTTAACGTTTCTTAGTTTTACTACGCATCTGTAAAAGCACACATTCCACAAGTTATTGATTTTCAAATAAATTTATACTCTGAGGTTTTTACATTCAGTAAGAGTAACGACGAGCGGAACAAATATTTGAACGTACTAACAAGGGTGGCTCTGAGCAGTAGCTTGAGAAGTTTGAGATAAAAGCCACATTCTCACAAATAACCTCTTTCGTCGTGGATAAAATAAAATATGTTTACTAATATATACACTATGCAGGATGTGATGCGCCATAACTGGAAGGCTTTGCTTTGTTCATAATTTGGCTCAATGGGTTATAGAGACATCGTAATTGAACGTGTTGGGATAAATAACGATATCTCATTTAATTGAGATATTTAGGTATCATTTGAAATAAATCTCTTGTCATTAAACATTGATTTTTAACTGTGAAATGTTAAGTAAATATTCACGTAATACCAAGAAAGACAGCTTAAAGTGTAGAATAGTTTAAAATGTATTAAAATAGAAAAAAAAATGAACAGATTATTCTTCGACAACTAAATGACATCAATATATGGTGTCTGATTTAAATAAAAGTGTTAATTACGTCGTAAGAATTTAGAAACTTTTGAGAGAACGTGAAATAATTCCTCTTTGATAGTAGAACTCGAAGCAAATAAATATCGTATGCGGTTAAAAATCCTCTGGAAAAAAAAATTGGTTTTGACCTATTATTTACACGCTGTTATTTATAGCTTTATCTTGTTTGTTGTTAACACAACGTTTCGGCTGATATACCCTCCAGCCTTCATCAGGTGACTTGGGAAAATTTCGAACCTGGGTTCTTATTACTAAGGTATTTTTCGATCTTCTTCTTCTTCTTCTTCTTCTTCTTCTTCTTCTTCTTCTTCTTCTTCTTCTTCTTCTTCTTCTTCTTCTTCTTCTTCTTCTTCTTCTTCTTCTTCTTCTTATTATTATTATTATTATTATTATTATTATTATTATTATTATTATTAATCACTACGCCATATACCCACGGGTATATGGCGTTGTGGTTAAGAACGCGGGCTACTAACCCCAAAATTCCGAGTTCGATTCCAATAATAATAATAATAATAACATAAAAAAATACGATTCTCACCCAACCTTGGCTTGCATGTATTACTGTTCGCCCGTCTCAACATTCTGAGTTCAAATTTTGCCGAGGTCGACTTTGCCTCTCATCCTTTTGGGGTCGATAAATTAAGCACCAGTGAACCACTTGGGTCGATGCAAATCGACTAGTCCCCTTTTCCAAAATTTCAGGCCTTGTGCCTTTAGTAGAAAGGATTATTATTATCATCATTGTTGATTTCTATGTCCTAATTATTCATTTATGACATGCGTACGAAATCTCCCGAACAATGAACTAAATCGACATTGAATGCATGAATGCCACAGAATCTATTTTATATAGAAAAAAGAAAGACAAGAAACGGAATGTCGATGTTGAACAGGTGAAGGTTCAACTTAAAAAAATACGGAACGAATCTAAATACAAAATGGTATTTTTTATCTAATGGAAATTAGTTATCGGTTTCGAACGCAGCCAAAAAAAAAAAAAGAAAAAAAGAAAAAGAGAAGAATACTCGTGGTGGGTCACAGTTCATTAAGCCAAATCTAAATCGTAAATGGTTCTAACTCTACGCCACCGACAAAATGGAATAAGAGAATTGTTAATATTTTGTTTCAGTGCAAATCACAAATTATAAATGCGATTCGGACTATTTATTCGTTCCAAGATATGACTTTAATCGTATTTTTTATTGATTAGAAAAAAAATAAAGAAATAAAAACTCAACCATAAATGGATTTTAATTCAACACGCTCAAAAGTAAATGCATTAACTCATTTAGTTGAAGACCGAAGCCATGTGTGCCAGTCATCGGTGATAGAAAGAAGAGGATGCCATATAAGTTAGATTAGATATTTTCAAGTGTTTGTTGGAAAACAAATAATTTCGTCTCATTTGCTCCGGATATCATAAAATGTGGAAGAATCGACGAATTCTCAAGTGGCTTCATTCACTGAATGTCTTACTCCAAGACCCCAAAACTCAGAACAAACATTTAATCGAAACAAGAGAGCAAAGGCAAGAGAGATCAATAAAATTGTGTACGTATATGTTTATGTTCGTGTGTGTGTGTGTGTGTATATATATATATATATATATATATAGTGAGAGAGAGAGAGAGTGAGAGGGAGGCGGAGAGAGAGAGATGGAGGGGGAGAGAGAGAGATAAAGCAAATAAGTAACAAGGATGTCCAGGTATCAATGCCTGGACATCCTTGTTATTTATTTGCTTTTTATTCATCTTCCTTCGAGCTGAGCGGAAGGGCAGCGGTCCCGCGGTCGTAGGATTGCAGTTTCGATTCCCAGACCGGGCGTTTTGAGTGTTTATTGAGCGAAAACACCTAAAGCTGTTTCATGGGACATTGATGTTCGTCTCCATCTTGCATGAAAGTAAAATACTGCATTTATATACATACATACATACATATATATATATATATATATATATATTTTTTTT
>NC_068993.1:62561090-62574954 GCF_001194135.2 Octopus bimaculoides | reverse complement strand
TTTTATTCAAGTATTTTTATCTAGTTTTATATAGTTATATGTATTTTTATGAGTTCAGTCCCCTTGCTCACACAACATCGATGAGGAACGAAATTTTCAAGAAAAAAAAAAAGACAACTCTTTATAATTATTGGCAGCATAAATGATAAAAGGAAAAAATGAAATTATTCAAAATAGACGCCAAAAATATATTTGTTATTATTTTATGAATAAAATATTTTTATGACTAAAAAGTGTGCAGAATATATCCGGCAATGCTTCTCTCCCTTGCAAAAAATACAGAAAAGCCAATGAAAATTAGCTCACAATTCGATCTTTAGACATGTGGCTCTCAAGCGGGGTCCACATGGGGCCCGGGAGTCTTTTGACGCAAGTAAAATTGGGGATCTACAATAGTATTTTATGGGCCCATGAAAATTTAGGTTTAAGCTTTGTT
The DNA here is from genome assembly GCF_001194135.2 of Octopus bimaculoides. Lineage (NCBI taxonomy): Eukaryota > Metazoa > Mollusca > Cephalopoda > Octopoda > Octopodidae > Octopus > Octopus bimaculoides. The sequence continues at coordinate 62,574,518 of NC_068993.1, read as the reverse complement.
TATTGCAAGGACCAGGTTCTACCGACAACGTATGCATGCATGCACTTGGCTGTTTGTTGTTCTACAATTTCAAGCAACGCTTCATCTTCCACAACAGAAAATCTACGTGGTTTTGGTTTGTTTTCGAGTTTGGTGTCACCTTCCTTGGACTGTCTGAACCAGTTTTAAACCGCAGCGACAGTTGCTGGGGCTTTTACGTCGTTAATTTATTCTGCTGCTGCCCTCACTCTCAGTGCCCCCCCGCCCCCTAATGAGTACTTTTATTAGCTACAGCGTGTGAAGACATTCGATAAGACAGCCGCTTTATTCTTGGTTGATTCCCATACGGAACTCACAAGCTCCTGAATGGTGACAAATGAGCGCAAAGTCTTCGACCTTCGGTGAACAGCTTAAACTCAAAATCCTGCTACTGACTGTCTTTCGCTTGTTCGCGACATAATTTCATTACTGCAGACAATTGGCTTCTATCCCCACCCAGCAGCGACCCCCACCAACACACTGTGTTCTCATCTATCATCAGACTAAAGGGCGGGGGTTGTTTTGATTTTTACACTGCTATACACACACACGCACACACACACACACTTCTCTTCTTCTAATTCGCACTGTGCGCACGTACCTGTGTCTCCCTACGTAGACATACATAATACACACACACACATCGTGCCCATTCTGTTTGCTTCATGTTTATATGATACTTCTGCATTAAAGATATTTGAAAAAAGTATTTCAAAATATAGTTTTCAAAAATATATATATCAATTTTTTATTAAGGATTTCCACAAAAGGTATTAATGCTTCTTTATCACGGAACAGACGATGGAATGGGGTAACTTGTAAATATATTATCATGATTTATTATAGTTCATATTTCTATTGAGCTTGCGGAGCTAATACGTTTCAATTTCTTGTTACTCTTTCTTGTGCGATAAAAATCTTTTCCCATAATCATATTTTATATAATTTTTAAAAACATATATCGTAATAATTATATTAAAAGTTAAAAACCATTTATTTAGCCTGCTATGAAATATATGAAGGTACGGTTGGTGGGGAATGTTGCAAAGACAGAGTGTTTTCTGCTATCTACCTTTACCTAATGGATTATTTTAGATTTTTCGAGGCAGATTAAAATCGTTTTATAGTTTTAATAATTTTATAAAAATTTTACTACGGAAATTATTGCCAAGTTATATATCGTATTTAATTTTCGTACTCGATTTTGACAAATACCAGATGATGATATAAATTGATAATTGCTCGTGACAATTTGTAGTGTTTGTATGTGTGTGTGTGTTTATGTGGGTGTGTGTATGTGTGTGTGTGTGTGTGTGTGTGTGTGTGTGTGTGTGTGTGTGTGTGTGTGTGTGTGTGTGTGTAAGAGTTTAAAATTGTGTGTAGCTCTAGAGTTAGAGAAAAAGATGGCGCAGAACGCTTACATATAGAAAGTAGAAAATTAGTTTTACATATATTCTATCTATTTATCTGTCTGTCTGTCTGTCTATATCTTCGTCTATCTATCTACCTGTCTGTCTGTCTGTCTATCTATCTATCTCTATATCTATCTGTCTGGTTTGTCTGTCCCTCTGTCTGTCTGTCTGTTTGTCTGTTTGTCCATCCATCCATTCATCCATACATCCATTCGTGTATGTGCGTACACTTATGTATGTGTATCGGTGTTTGCGTGCGTGCGTGCGCGCGTGTGTGTGTGCGTGTTTGTGTTTAAAAATGCGGCTCTAGTATCATGGAAACGATCCGTGGTTGGTCTTTGCGAAACCTGAATGGTAAACGTTATTAGTAATGGCGAGGATGGAGTTTATGATAATTTTAGTAATGACAATGACGGCGATGATAACGATGATGATGATGATGATAATGATGATGATGAGGAGGAGGAGGAGGAGGGTGAGGAGGCAGAAAAGTAGACAGAGGAGGATCCTCGTGAAAGTGCGGATTATTCGAATAATAATAATAATAAAAATAATATCTGTTATCTTGGTTTATATATGTTCATAATTTTTTGATTGAAAATAAAAATTGTTTTCGTTTTTCTAAAATTCAAATACCAAAGATTTTCAGTGATTCTTAGCCATGAGAATATTTCCAAAACAGCTTTTATTTCTTAAATATAAAAAATTCAAATTAAAAAGTGAACATAAGCAAAAATTAGAAACTGCAATCGAATTTAAATATTCCACAAAAAGAAGAAACAACAAAACGTGAAGAAAAAACATATAAAAAAAATCAATGACATAAAACTGGAATATTTAGAAAATATATTTATTAAAAAAAGCAAAATAGTAAAGAAACAAAAATCATTTTAAAATACGACTAACGAAAATGCCACTCGTTGGAATTAACAAAATGGTGTATTTAGGATGGTTAAATCGTGTCCAGTCCAATATCAATTTTAAGTTGTAGAATATAAGTTTGGATTTGGGATTTTGAGCGGATATAATATAATCTTTGAATTGGAAATATTTGAAGGAATCTTTATCGAGAGATTCTTTATCGAGAGAATAGTTTTCTGATAGAGTTTTGGGTGATTGTCCTATGATGATCATCACGAATATTTGTTTTACAAATTTCGAACGGAAAACGCGCGCACACGCACACAAACACAGACACACATGCGCATACATATGTACATATATATATATATGAATACATAGCTACATATATACGCATGCATATACCCATGCACATATATACATATGTATGTATGTATGTATGTATGTATGTATGCATGTATACATTTATGCATGTATGCATATCAGCCCAAATTATAAATTACAGAAAATTATAAAAATCAGATACAGAGCATTTCTCTGTTTCTTTCTCTCTCATTTTTCATTCCACGCTTTATCATCATCATCATCGTCATCATCATCATCATTTCGTTTTTCTTTCGTAAACATGCCAACATCACTAAAATCCAGTTTATTTTTTGTTCTTTGTCTCGTTTAGAAGCAGAAACATTCGTTGGGGGATTTTTATTTGTTTAAAGGAATTCACGAGAATCTTTAACGCAATCTATCATAAAAACTAGTCAACATGACAAAAGAAAAATTCGATTCGCTTTTATTTACTTTTCTCTTAAGCATAAGAAGAAAAAGATCATTAAATTTAAATCCTTTTCTGCTGGTAGTTAAGATTTGCTAAAAATCATCATTATTTGTTATTTATATATTTTTAGAAGTAGGATGCTGTCGATGAAGAACATTAAGGGAGGGCTAAGTCGATGCTGGTTACACATGATCCCGTTGAAACTAAGGATTCTCTACGCGAGTCCTTAGTTTCACGTAGATTCTCACATAATCCGCTAGAAATATTTATGGTAGGACTCTTTTACTCCACAAACCCTAACAAACATACCAGTGTCTTTTTTTTATCGTTAGGTCTTATCTATTTAATCCCATGACTGAACCCGGAACCATGTGTTTGGTAAGCAAGCTACATACCACATACCCACTCATGCACATATATATGTGTGCGTGTGTGCCTGTGTGTGTACATGTGTGCGTGTGTGCCTCTGTGTGTGTGTGCCTGTGTATGTGTGTGTACCTTTGTGTGGTGCACCTGTGTGTGTGTGTGTGTGTGTGCCTGTGTATGTGTGTGTTCCTGCGTGTTCCTGTGCGTGAAATACCGCTAAGCATTGCGACCAGCGTGCTAACGATTCTGCCAACATATAAAATCGTTGGCAAGCCGGACGAAAAGCTTAGCAGTATTTATTCCGGCTTTACATTCTAAGTTCCAATATTGCCGTGGTCGATACTTTGCGTTTCATTATTCCGGGGCCGATAAAATAATTACCAGTCCACTCGCACCCTGCTCCAAAATTTCAGGCCTTGGCCCAGTAGTAGAAAGCGCAGCTTAGTGGTCAGGGCATTCGGCAAATGATCTTCAGGTCATGTGCTCGATAACCAGGCGAGTGATGGACATTTCCTTTCATTTTACTATCCCTCTACTCGTCTATGGACTATATAAACTGAACACTAACTGGTAAGAGTAAAACACATTCCAGACATTTTAAAACTTTGAAACTTTAGAAAGTTAGACTTTGAAATTCGATAAAGGAATTTCGATTGATGTTTAGAGACAGAGACAGGCTTTGCTTTGCCGAAAGGAAAGACACCAATACATACATCAAAGCATGGTCACAGTTATATATATATATATATATATATATATATATATATATGCACGCACACTCATACACATACATGTCAACTACACGTACTCACTCACTTTGTCCTTCCTCTCTACCGCTCTCACTCTAAATATATATATATACATATCAGCCGAAACGTTGTGTTAACAACAAACAAGATGAGGACGAATATCCGTCAGATGCAAATAATCTAAATAATGTAAATAATGTACATAATTCCCCATCTTTTAAATATAGAACTGTATTGTCGAAGGATAAAGATCTGCATCATGAAACTGGATGAACCTAGAAACACATTTGTTATTAATATTTTCAAACCAGCTTATTACAGTGCTTATCTCATTCCATTATTATTGCCGCGTTTCTTCCTAATTTTATTTTTCAATTTTGCTGAAAATGTTTTGCTGATTAGTCTTATATTTCTAATTTACTTGGATATACTGATCTACGTCGGGGATTTATGTCAACAGTCTCCTTGAATTTTTTATATGTGAGACTGGGAAGACAAATTAATTTATTGTCTAATTTTAATTTCTGAGCTCCATTTTTGTTTTTGTTTCAATGCTTGTCTATCTGTAACTATGGTCGATTTTCTAATTTATAAAAGTCACTGTTTATATAATATGTTTGACTTCATTCAGGTTAGTAATTCTTACACAGAAAATAATTGTATTATCTGATTATTTAGAATTTTTCATATGGAAGCAATTTTTTTCTGAAAGGTAATAATGTTCATGGGGGAGATAATATTGATAGTTAAATCTTGGGTACGGTTCTGAAAGATGCTGCATCCTTAATCTTTCTGGAGACATTTACGTATCTTAAACGTCCATAGCATTTTGAAAAGAAGCCTTCCAGCATGGCGCTCAGCTACTTTTTTAAGTACATTGTTTAATTGTCAATGTTATAAGGATCCAAAATTTGAAACTTCAGTTCTTGTTCATTGAATTTGTTATTCAATATGGCTCTGAAATATAGCGTTTTACTGTCCGAGAAATTACTGTTATATAAAAGAATTTACATAAAAATACTCGGAATACAAACAAAGAAGTGTATTCGGTGGCATAATCCTCGTCACATTAGAACATGATAAGCATAGCCTCATTCTGAAAACAAACCTCAATTTTCACCGGTGCAAATTTTGCATCTGTTTGTCATCTGGTAACTTCCATTCAACGTTAATACCGGTGCTAAGCGCTATATACAGTTTGACCAAGTCATGTTCTTTTCAGCGTATCTGAATAACGAAATACTAATGAAGTAATGTCATTGAATCAACGCCATGCCATTCCTATGTATTTTCTAATGTTACGTTTGGTAGAAATGGCTTCAATACTACGCGAATCTAGAGCGAAAATTCATTGACATTTCTGCGCATGCACATTGCCGCAAGCAGATATTTGGCATGCGCATAATAATATTTTTCATATTAGGAGTACAGGCAGCTGACTTTTTATGAGTAGTTCTGATTAAAGAATTTCATGTGGCGACAGTGAATTGATAAATTTTATGTAGCCTGGCTAGAGAATATTTAATGCTGTTTAACAAAAATGAATGTGTGTACCACATGGCGTCTCGGGGTCCGACATTTGTTGGAGATAAGTCAGGGTTTAGAATGTGCGTAATTTTGTTCCAGAATACGCTATTATTAAAGGTTTGTATATCTGAGGGCAGCCGGAGAGTATTTTACTTATGTTGCTAACTAGGTTGTTAAAGGTTATAGAATGGTGGCAAATATTAAAATGGGTTTGATACTAGCTTAAAGTGTATGGTTTATATTTGTTTGTATAAATTGAGACGGCGCGCAGGAAGTTTACTTCCTAGACGTCACTCACAACGGTCTTTCTTTTACATCATCCAATATCTCATTCATGTTTTTTTTTTGTTTTTGTTTTTTTTTACCCTTCAGTGTGATTTGAAATACTTCTATCAGCCCGAGCGGCTGCGTAGACATTCTTTCGTTGCCTGCTAGCAATAATGATTTGGAGAAATAGGGTCGTCGAATAATTGAGTTTCTGTGTCTGATTACTTTTTACCGATGGGAATAGAGACCAGGAGATGAAAAAATTTAAAACAAACAAGGCGAAGTATTTTGCCCATCAATTTACTGATTCCAGTACCTGCTGATCACTTTTTGATATATAATTTTATTTTAAACTTTGCCAGAAACGATGGAGACAAGAACAGACCAGTAATTTGTTAGCAATTATTCTCTTGCTTTCGGGAGGCTGAGACGTAACATTGATTTCAACAAGATTTGAACACATGAAGTAAATGGGTAGAAATGTTTGCTAGGTTATTTCTCCGCCTGAAAATTGATATTGCTGAACTATTAACAAATTCTAATTCATCTCTTATTTAAATACAAGATTAGGAATTTACGTTTTATGGCACAGACGATAAGATTTGATCTATCATATGGCTCGTATTTATTCTATCAAATCCGGTTACATGAAAATAATCTAAAAATTTTGAAAAATTCTCACACTTTATTAAAAGGGAAACCAAAAATTGAACAAGGAAAAACACTACTACAATATAACAAATCCTCAACTGTTTGTTTGAAACAGTGATTCACAACCGGGGTCTGTGTTGCCCTTGGGGTCCACATAAGATTTTGCTATTAAATTTTTTGTGCAATAAACTGGTAATAATTCTACAGTACACAAAAAAATATTTTAACAATATTTTTATACATTTTCTAATATTTAATTATAAAAATATGTGATATTTTTACACACCGATAGGCTATGAGTGTCCAACCGAGTAAAACTGGATAAAAGGGGCCCATAAGTAAAAACTGGTTGGGAACCACTGATCTAAACTCTCCCAAATCTGTATTAAATAATAGCAAGGTTTTGAAACCTAAACCGACCAGTAATATTTATTTATTATTTCTTCCTTTTAGGACTTCTCAATGAATTTTATCATTACACAAAAATGGAATGATCCCAGGTTAAAATTTTCCACGGGTACAGATGAAAATCTGGAACTGGATACAAAGTTTATGGATAGAATCTGGGTACCGGATTTATATTTTGCCAATGAAAAGGAAGCAAACTTCCACAATATCACTGTACCAAACCGTATGATGCATCTTCATGCTGATGGCACTGTTCAATACAGAGTAAGGTAAGAACAGCAAATACAGAATATCGCAAAAACAAAGCAATCATATCTCATATAAACCTAAAAGATTTTTTCGGTGGTGTATTCATAATATTTAATCAATAATATCTATCTATCTATCTATCTATCTATCTATCTATCTATCTATCTATCTGTCTGTCTGTCTGTCTGTCTGTCTGTCTCTCTCTCTCTCTCTCTCTCTTTCTCTCTCTCTCTCTCTCTCTCTCTCTCTCTCTCTCTCTCTCTCTCTCTCTCTCTCTCTATATATATATATATATATATATATATGCATGTATACAAGTATGAATATATGAATATATTGTGTGTATGTATATAAGCGCGTGCACCTTTGTATGTATATGTGCATATGTATATGTATATATGCATGTATGTGTATATCTAAGGTAAAAAGACGTCCTCTGTAAGAATTTATTTTCTTCGAAAGAAACTGCAATACAACGCAATTAAAAATTATCCTTTCCTGACGTATATTTATTGTTTTTCGTCATTTAATTATAATTTCAAATTTTGAGAAATGATCATTTTTGTTCTTGTCTTCTTTGTCATATTCTATTCCATTTCTCTCCTTGTTACCTCCTCTTAATTTTCTTTACCAATCTTTGACTTTTATTAAAATATTGTGTAAAAACATCTTTTTCATTAAAATTTATTATATTAGTGCATTCTTTAAGTAATATGATCGTGTAATTTATCACTTTTAAATCGATCGATTTTAAACAGGATGACGCTATCAAAATGGAATTATTACCTGTCAGCTTTCGAGAAATAAATGATGTTTTTGTCCTTCAAGTTAAACCACTACATTCCCTTAGTTAATATACATTTCTGTTACAATCTCGAAAGAAGGACAGAACCGGGGAAAATAGCTAGTTTTATAAACCAGCGAAACTGCTTCCACGTGGTCACATGGCTCGCAAGAAATAGAGACTAAATCTCCATCAAACCATGCCCGATTATTTTCTGCAAATGTAGGTTACGAAGACGAGGGTTCCAATTGATCTGATTAATGGAACAGCCTGCTGATAGATTTAACGTGCAAGTGGTTGAGTACACCACAGACACATGTACACTTAACGTAGCTCTCATAGATATTCAGCTTGACAGAGAGTGTGACATGGCTGGAGTTTTGGAATACAGGTGTTACTCATTTTTGCCAGCTGCGTGGACAGGAGCAACATGAAATAAGGTGTATTGGTCAAAGACAAAACGTGTTGCCAGGAATCGATGAGGGTTCCATTGGATCCAATCAACGGAACAGCCAGCTCGTGAAATTAGCGTTCAAGTGGCTGAACCCTGGACAGACACTTGTACCATTAACTTCGTTCTCAAGGAGATTCAGTGTGACACAGAGTGTGACAAGGCTGGCTCTTTGAAATAAAGGAGCAACACATTTTTGCCAGTTGAGTGGCCGAGAGAAACATGAAATAAAATATCATGCACAAGGACACGCCGGTAATTGAACTCACGTCCTTACGATCATGAGCCGAATACCCTAACCAATAAGCCACGTGTCTTCACCCAAATACCACTGAACATTATAACATTACCAAGGCATCTTGATATTATAGAAAATCTTGTTAAAGCCAGTCTAGCTACACACCGTTACGATAACAGTCGCTCATTAAGCAATATTAGTTATTCTGCAAGTACAAAATCACAAAAAGGATGTTCTTTTAAGGCGCTTAAACTGAAATTTTATATTAGATCTTCGAAGTAAATTTGATGTCAAGACCTTGTGGAACCAATATGTCTTTAGCCGCCGTAATCCAGAATTTATAATACAAATTAAAAGTCGCATGATTAAAAACAATAGCAGCGTTATTAAAAGGAATGGTTACAAACCACTTCACAAAAATCCTACTTCAACTATTGATTATGAAATATTGGAGATGGAGGATTATAAACACTTTTTTTTTAATCTCTAGACAACAAATGATTTTATTTCAGAAAAATATATACTTTTAAATAATTAGGAAACTGGTTCTTAGATTCAAATATAATCTCTCTCTTTCACTCTCTCTCTCTCTCTCTCTCTCTCTTTCTCTCTCTCTCTTTCGCATTCATATATGTATATGTGTATGTGGGTGTGTGTGTGTGTGTTTACTTTTAGATAGATATATTATCCAGGCATTATAGCTCTGAATTATGTTCCCGGTTACGGCTAACCGAATCGATTAGTACTAAACGTTTATGACTACTAGTTGTCACTCACGCTGTAGATTCCTTCGACGGCTAATTCCGTGTTCACTTCACTGGATGGTAATATTGTCTGCAGATATATACAAGCATACATACATACATGCATATATATATATGTACGCACAGATGGAAACACACACACATATACATATATACATACATATATATATACATAAATATGTGTGTGTGTGTGTGTGTGTGTGTGTGTGTGTGTGTAATGTAGATAATTAATTGGTTGTATATATAAACAGATGGGCTACTTATTTCTCTGAGATTGGTCAAATGGTGTAGACACTCTCACACACGCACACATACGTCACACATACACACATAATCACACACAGATATGCGAATTATAGATATTTTAATAATCAGTACAAAGTCATAATTCCGTCTGTCTTCTCTCATTCATATGCATAAGTCACATCAGTATTTTAGTCAACACATTTCTACCTTTAGGACACTTCATTTCGTATTCCCTTTCGTACGCGATTCATTTCTATAACATCATCACTTACTTGTCAACTTGGAATTATATAAAATAAAGAAAAAAGCAGAAGACATCTTAATATATTTAATGGAAAATACAAGATACAGACTAAACTGTTAATCTCTTCTGAATTTGACTGATATTTTGCGATGATAATATTAATCCCACTGGTTCAGGCGGTGAGCTGGCAGAATCGTTAGCACGCCGGGCGAAATGCTTAGCGGTATTTCGGGGCCGATAAATTAAGTATCAGGTACGCACTGGGGTCGATGTAATCGACTTAATCCCTTTATCTGTCCTTATTTGTCCCCTCTATGTTTAACCCCTTGAGGGCAATAAAGAAATAAATATTAATCTCACTGGTTAAGTCAGCGAGCTGGCAGAATTGTTAGAACGCCGGATAAAATATTTAGCGCCATTTCGTCCGTCTTTATGTTCCGAGTATAAATTCTGCCGTGGTCGACTTTGCCTTTAATCCTTTCAGGGTCAAAAAGGTTAAAGTTGAGTCCCTGGGTCAATGGGAACGACTTACTCCTCCCCAGAAATTACTGGCCTTGTGCCAAAATTTCAAACCAATATCAGTACAGGTCGACTTTACTTTACATCCTATAGTGGTTTTGTAAAATAAGTACCAGTTGTGTTGCTGGGGTTGATGTTGCTGTCAAAAACTAGTCCGACAATCAAAGCCGAAGACAGAGGGAAAAGGTCTAACTTACAATTAAATGATATTTTTCTTCCAGTTGTATATTTAAGAGATGAGGAATTATGTAAATTATTTACTTTATTTATATTTGATGGATATTTTGTCCTCATCTTGTTTGTTGTTAAGATACAAAAGATATGCGGCCCATATGACATCAGGACAGTATTCAGGAATATCATTTAATTGTAAGTTTTATACGGAGTTAATAGCCATAACAAAGTCCAGCCGTCTCGAACTTGTGTCCACCGACATTATTTCGCTCCTGTCGTTTAGCATAAAGAAATGCTCTCCAGTTATTCACTGTTCCAATGGCTCACGGATGGAAACTACATCGCATTATGGAGTCGCTTAACAATTAAGCCAATTAGGTTAATGAGAACTGAATGGCTGTTCAGTTGAAAGCTCATCACACAAACACACAAACAACAATTACCAACACACACACACATATATGTCCACGTAAATGCATGCAATCACATACCCAAGCACACACTTATATTAGCCTTGCACGTCTATAAATGCTTGGTGCATTCAGGACGGTTGAGGTGCCCAAGGGAACATAATGACCAGCTAAATAACGTAACGTGTTTTATTTGGGTTTCTGTAGGCTTTGGTCGTCTCGTTCAACTTTTCATTGGTTTTCTTCACCTTTAAACACCTTCTAAAAATCTGTGTTTTATTTGTTTTTCTGTAGGCTTTGGTCGTCTCGTTCAACTTTTCATTGGTTTTCTTCACCTTTAAACACCTTCTAAAAATCGATAGAAAAACCAACATCAACGTAATAGTAGAGCGACCAGCAATACAGTAAAAGAGAAATCAAGTGTTATAGTCGAATCGCTCAGATTTGAAACTTCCCCTCACAGTTATTGACTTTGTACTTAAACCAACATTTTCAGATCACAGTGTGTAGCTAAATAATCGCAGCGCCTCGCCCACACTTGCTGAATACACTTCCAAAATATCTATAAACATAATATTTATGCGTCAAAAGAGTTAAACGTTGTGGGTTTTGTATTAATAATAATATTATTATTAGTCTTGTTGTTGTTGTTGTTGTTGTTGTCGTCATTGTTGTTGTTGTTGTTCTTCTTCTTATTATCAAGGCGCCGAACTGATAGAAACGTTAGCACGCCGAGCAAAATGATTAGCAGCATTTCGTCCGTCTTTACGCTCTGAGTTCAAATTCTGCCGAGGTCGACTTTGCCTCTCATTCTTTCGGGTCCGATAAATTAAGTACCAGTTAAGTACTGGGATCGATGTAATCGACCCCCTCCCCCAAATTCCAGGTCTTGTGTACCTATAGTAAAAAAGGATTATTATTATTATTATTATTATTATTCGTAGTAGTAGTAGTAGTAGTAGTAGTAGTAGTAGTAGTAGTAGTAGTAGTAGTAGTAGCAGCAGCAGCAGTAGTTGTTGTTGTTGTGTTCACAGCTGTTGTTGTTTAGAACAAGGCCAACACTGACCGATCAGATCTATTTTCAAAAACGTTCCACTCACCATAATTCCGTTTTTCTAATGCGACCTTTCTCTATATAACGATGAGATCCAATTAATATGAGATTTAACTACTATTTTCAGTACGTAAAGTTACTGCATGTCGTGTATTCTCTCAGTCAATTTGTTAATTGCTAGGAGGGACACCGTATTTAGTTTTGCTGACATAATACTCTACGAAGTATGTTAAATATTTATAAGTTAAAACTGATCTACTCCGTGTTAGCAGTGCGTTGTTTTCATTTTTCAAAGTAGGTCCCTACAGATTTATCTGCGTAGAATTTAGAGCCACACTGAAAGCTACGATGTTTCGTATCCGAATTTATTTAGGAGTTCGTATGAGAATTTAATCATAGCTAGAAAGGCACAGTCCTCTCTTGGATTCGGGAGCCCCGTTCCACCCGCATCACTTACTTGGTAACATTGGAGCTATGCGCGTCGTTAAATATTTGTTTAAATGTCCATGCCTTAAATCTGCATCGATCTTTTCTTAGTTTTACTGTTTTTCTGATTTCATGACATCATCATAATCGTCGTTGTCATCATCGTCAACAGATTCATCATTATGTTCATCATCATCATCATCATCATCATCATCATCATTGTTATCATCGTCATCGTCGTCGTCGTCGTCATCATCATCATCATCATCATCATCATCATCATCATTAGCATCGTCATTACCATTGTAATCATCGTGATTTTTACTATCCACCCCCTTCTCCTCATCACCACCAACAACAAAAACAACAACAACATCCATAAGCGGTAGCGCTTAAGTTTGTCGATTTAATCTTGCGAAAACCATGCTAACGCCACATGTGACATGTAAAAAGAGTAATTTTTCTTCTTTACTTTCCAGATTAACTATGACAGCTACATGTCCGATGAAACTGGAAAAGTTCCCACTTGATATACAAACTTGCTCGATATTTATAAAAAGCTGTAAGTCTTGACATTTCTTTTGTTTTTCTTAGTTTTTTTTTAGTTTTCTTTATGCTTGTTTATTTTGTTTCTTCTCTCCTTCACCAACCCCTCCCCCTTCTCCCGAACACCCCTCTCCCTTCTCCCGAACACCCCTCCCCCGCTACCGGTAACATAACTGGAACTTTGCCTAATTCTCTCTAATTGCTTGTAATATCATACGTTTCAATATGTTGCCTTTTTTCTTCTTTCTCTATCTCACTCTATATGCATGTATATATATGTGTATATATA
>NC_068993.1:62559376-62560366 GCF_001194135.2 Octopus bimaculoides | reverse complement strand
ATTGACGGGAAGTAGGGTGTTGGGATGGCTAAACTCAAAGGATGCAAGATTTAAGATGTTATTACAAAAGTGCTTCGTCCCCCTTCAACTATGTGATTAAGTTTCATCGCCATTCTTGCCATGGCTTTAATTATCCACAAAAACAATAGATGTTTTCCCCCTGCTTCTGCTGCTTTTCAGTATTTTCCGTAGTTACGTTTTCATATCTGTCACGAAAAGTATTTCATTCTTGCACCGTAAAGAGATATTTGATGAAATACGTGAATAAATTTCAGGAGAATTTTTAAAATTGTGTTGTGTCTGGGGAGAGTAATTCTCTTTTCTTTTAGTGCCTTATAATTTAACGCACTCACCGGTTAAATTTCCACTTATTTACAACTATTGAAAAGGTTGCAAGAAACAACGAAACTTTTAGGAAAATAAGATAAGTAAAAGAGTGGAAATTTTACCGGTGAGTGTGTTAAAAAAGCACTAAAAGAGAATTCCTCTCCCCAGGCACAACAGAGAACATGCTTCAATACACAAACTCACATGAAGAATCTTGTAAACCAAATCCAAAGACTTAAAAATTGTCTTTTATACAAATATGTCACAGAAGGTATTTCGCTTCTTGCAGCATAAGGACAGAGTTTGTTCGAGGACGAATAATTAAACCGCTTTCTGCAGCTCACGGTAATACGATTTTTAAACGCATATCTTTATCCCTTATTTGTGTTACTTGTTCCAGTCATTAGACTGCAGCCATACTGGAGCAAGCCTTGGAAATATTTAGTCGAACGAATCGACCCCAGTAATTATTTTTCGTTAAACCTGGGACTTATGCTATCGGCCTCTTTTGCCGAAGCGTTATGTTGTGGGGAAATAAACACACCAGTACCGGTTGCCACGTAGTAGTGGGGTAGATATTCAGAAAGATATACACGCACGCGCACATACATACATACCTACATACATACACACGCACACATATACATTTCTGTATCTTCATAC
>NC_068993.1:62558490-62559366 GCF_001194135.2 Octopus bimaculoides | reverse complement strand
ATCACGGGATTCTTTCAGCTCCCGTCTACCAAATCCATTCACAAGGCTTTTGTCAGTCAGAGGCTATCGAAAAAGTCACTTGCCCAAGGTGCCACGCAGTGAGACTGAACCTGATATCATGTAGTTGAGTAGCAACCATCTTACAACACAACCATATATTTGCGCCTATATTTTCTGCGTTTCTTCTTCAAAAGGGTTAAAACTCGGTGATAGAAAAGTGATAGATGGCGCAGATTAGCGGTAGAAGAGAATATAGCAATTTGCATGTTATTCACCGCAGTTACTCCAACAAATCTAAATACTAATGGAACAGATGGAGAGACAAACGTTGAAATATGACCAATTATTCGATGTTCTGAAAAGCTCGCTCATGGCGCATTCATGGTGTAGTTTAATGGAGACCCCCCCCCCCATCACCACGATCGTATAAAAATCTGAGTGTAGGGCCGTTTGAATACCTCAGACAAATAGTGCATTCATATAACATTGTCGTAATGTCTATTATTATTTCCATTCTTCACTTACCCTTCTTCCTCCTCCTCATCATCATAACAGCCCCCCCCAGTGCCACAATCATCATCACCACCGCTACCACTGACAGCACCACCACCACTGCCCTCACTACCATCGTTATATTCATCACCATCGTCAACAAGAACGACACAAGGGTACTTTCGCTAACGTATAAGAAGCGAAATAAAGATATACAAAAAGCCAGAGGTGAATGTGAATATAGAGCTCAGAAGCAAAAACAAAAGCACGTGGACATAAAATGCAAATGTACATACATACATACATACATACATACATATATATATATATATATATATATAGACATATGAATGTGTGTGTCTATATGTATACATACACATACCT
>NC_068993.1:62553322-62558244 GCF_001194135.2 Octopus bimaculoides | reverse complement strand
TATATATATATATATATATATATATGTTCGTATTTATGTGAATGTAGGAGGAAATATTTGGATATAATATGCACTTTACAAAATTCTGTATGATTTCTGTCTTTGAAACCGCAAACCGTAGGACATATATTTATGTTTTGTGGTTTTGCCAAGCATCAGTACCACAAAACAACAACCTATAAAAGTAAAAGAAAAACAAAACTGATAACAAACCTTCAAACATTCTCTTTGGCAATCGCTATTTCTTCTCCTCTTATATTCTTCCACTAAACATTCTTGAGTGGTTCCTGTAATGAAATACTCTTTTGGGTATAGTTTTTCTATATGCTTATACTTTTACTTACCGTTCCAAAGCAATTTGTTCGTTATAATGCATGGCTTCAGGCTGAAATGAGATTATGTGATGCTTATCTTCTTTCTGAGATAACTTTATCAGCATGAAGGTTGTTGTGTCTGAAAAGCTCGTAGTCGGAATTAAGGTCTCAAAAACACACCTCAAAGCGCTGCGGGCGAAGATGTCACCTGTGCGCCTCGCACACGTTCGGTTCTGTTGTCAGTCTGTAACCCAGCTCTGTTCACTGGTGCATGCCAGTCCGGGTCGTAAAGATGGACTTCCCTCATTGCGTGGTCAGTCTTTTTCTCTCCGCAATGGCAATGGTCCGTTTCGGGATTCTAGGACGTGTCGTCTTCACGACACGTCTGTCGCCGGCGAAGTTCACAGTTCATTACAGATTCCTCTCTTTCTTCGAGGGTGGTCTTCATCGACACTATCTAAAATGCCTTTACATTTATTCTGAAAAAATCAGTGCTCAGAACCACATCTACTGGTTTGCTTATGAAAAACTTGAAATGACTGATTCAGTAAAATATTCCGTAGTAGAAATCTAGGTCGACATTGCCTTTCATCCTTTCGGTGTCGATAAATTAAGTACCAGTTGTTTACTGGGGTCGATCTAATCGAGTGGCCCCCTCCCCAAAACTTTGGGCATTGTACTTAGAGTAGAAAAGTGATGTGATAGGAGGCTGACTGGTAAATACTGTATATTGTATGCAGTAATAAGATAATACACAGCTTTCATAGCTTTCATTTTGAACCATGCAGGTCCTGTGTCAATGGAATATGTTGCGGGAGATGAGAACTGCGTCTATTCTTAGAGTAAGAGAGCTACATAGAGCCGCACATTTACTGAGGCTCAACAGTCTTAGAAAAGGAGGCCACATTCATCTACGGGGCCTCCATGTAGAAACAGAAGAGATAATCATGAATAGAATCATTTTTGGTCTAGGTATGCTAGACGAGAGAGGAGGGCTAGGGTGAAGCAACAACAAACCTGGCGTTGACGACGATGACAGCGGCGGCGGCGGAACTATGTCTAAAACTACACGTTTTGCCACTCGCAGTGGGACCACCGTATCCGCCATCACCTAATATCACCAGCATCAGCATCCACAATAGAAGAAAATGGGGTGAAATGCAAAAACAAAAAACAAAAACGAAATGTGAACCACCAGAACATTAACAACAACAAAAACAATGACAACGATGACGACGATGAAAACAACAACAGCAACAACAATAACAACAACAACAACACAAACAGCAACCACAAAAATAATAACAACAGTCATTTCTGATTTTGAATCTTCCCAGATCGACATCATGATAACCTATTAAAGCCAGTAGGCTGTACAAGGTTATCTTTCCTCTGCTACACACACACACACACACACACGCACACACACACACACACACACACAGGCATGCACATATATACGCACGCACACGTGACGGAATGATGGCTCGTTGCCAATCAGTCAGCATTGCTTCTCTGGCAATGCCAACTTAGTTACAAAACTGATTGTCCGAATCACGGACATAGCAAGCTACAATTTGACCGCCTGTTGATTTTGCTGCTTTATTTACCAATATATTTATCAGCAAGGTTTTCACCTGTAAAAATTGTGTTGAAAGTAATAACGTAGTAGAGATGTTAACATCTCTTTGTCTCTATCTCCGGATGAACACAATTAGCCAATCTTTGAAGTAACATAACACACACACACACATCTACATATATATAGACCTTATAAAATTAGTGTAAATTTAAATACAAAAAGAGGTGAGCCTTAACAGGTCACCTTACATGCTAGAAAAAACAGTCAAAAAGTCCAAAACACAGTTAAGAGCAATTTTTCATTCCCTTCGAAATTGCTCTCAAGTTAAATGCTTATTTACATTTGACGGATATTTGTTCTCATCTTGTTTCGGCTGATGTACTCTCCAGCATTCATCAGGTGTCCTGGGGGAATTTTGAACCTGGGTTCTCATTCCTAAGGTACTGCCTGGAATCGAACCGAACTCGGAATCTTGGGGTTAGTAGCCTGCGCTCTTAACCACTACGTCATATTCCTGTGGGCATATGGTGTAGTGGTTAAGACAAATATCCATCAAATATAAATAATGTAAATAATGTACATAATTCTTCTTCTCTCAAATATAGAACAGCTCTACCACCATGTTTTCGCTTTGAATAGAAGCGTCTACAACACTGCTGATGCAAACATTCCTGGTATGAGTTTACAATTTTTTAGTCTTAACATCAAACCGGATCATTGATTGTAACTGCTGGAATATCTCGACTATCCCTTCATTTAATCGGAGTGTGCACGAGGTAAACACCAACAAACGCAACACCTGTGTGCGGTTGCAAGTACGTGTAACGTTCCTTTCCAAATAAATTCAGTTTTCAGAAAGAGGCATCTATCACTCACTGGATATTTTATTTCAGCTTACAGGCTTTACTTGCGAGTTGATCCTTTGTCCAAATTTTGACGTTTGAAATTTGTTATTTGTCTTGTAATATGCACAGATTCGAAATCATACATTCTAAAGATGACCTCGTGCACTTAATGATTAAAAAAATAAAAATGCTATAGCCCTTCACGACAATATTCAGCAGACAGCAGCAGGACAATTGTCTGATTAACGAATGACTCGATAACTTGCGATCGCAAATGTTTCGTTAATTATGCCACTGCTGTGTCGGAAGATCTCATATATTATCTTCCTACAGAACATAGTTTCACCAGACTGACTACTACCACTACTACTACTACTACTACTACTACTACTACTACTACTACTACTACTGCTGCTGCTGCTGCTGCTGCTACTACTGCTGCTGCTGCTGTATTTGCGCGAAATACTGTAAAAGAGACTGCTGTAACTCAATGGGTTATCAGACACAAACATTCACATACACAAACACACACACACACACACACACACACACACACACACACACACACACACACACACACACACACACACACACACACACACACACAAATGGTACACAAACGCATAAATTATAGAGACAGGCGTATGTTTTTGTTGCCTAACGTCTAATTTGTCTTTAAACCTAATGTGTGTGTGTGTGTGTGTAGATTGGTGAAATGAAAGCTTGTTTTAAAAAGTGGAGGAAAAGTGCTCAATCAGGGACTGTACAAATGTTTATTAGGAGCCGAAGCATCTTGAATCGTAACCAGCTTTTCTGTATTCTATATATTATAAATTCTTTAATACATGGCTTCGTATGTCAGTGCAATAAGAGTGGTTATGTTAATGAATATTAACCCGTAATTAAGGTTAAGCAATTTATGCTTTCCCGACACTTTCAGCCACGACCTATTTCCAACTTTCCCCAATAACTGAAACCACATTTACATCTGCATGACTGGAGTGTTTTATGACACAACATGGCATTTAGAAATATAACAGCATTTCTTGTGATTGTATAACATGGAAATTTTAGTGCATTCCTGAAAATTTTAAATTCATTCCATATTCATTATGCTTTTTGGCAATGATATTTGATTAATATTTCACTATACAAATAGAACGATGTATTGATTTTGAAATAGCAAGGTGCTTCATGAGGTGTCAACATTTTCAACGAATTTTTTCAGACAGTTGCTAATTGTATGGTTACAAAGTATATTTGCATATTTTAGTGCTATTTTATACTTGTCACACAATACATCAATCTTATAGTATTTTCAAGCATTTGGTCTAATACAAGTGTGTGTATGTATGTATATATATATATATATATATATATATGCATAGATATACATACACGCACACACGCGCGCATATATAGATAGATGCATACATACACACACATACATACACACACATACATACACATGCACACACACATGCACACACATACATACATACATACATACATACGTACGTACATACATACATACATACATACATACATACATACATAATACAAACATTTATACATATATACATAAACACATACATACATACACATACATGCATAGAGGCAATCTATCTGAAACTGCTCGACACACTTGCCTCATGCAATAATTTATGGCAGTTTTCGCTATGGCAGCGAACTTCAAGTGATACATCGAAGATTTTTATTCTTGATAGTGAATAATGCTAGGTAAAATTCAGGAAAGTAGCCAGTAACTGGAACCAGACTGCTTGAAATGGCAAAATTATAGGAAACAAAATATTATATTACGATGCAATAAATGGCTTCCTCGTGCCCAATCCGCCAGTTCAAATACGGTACATAGATTTATGGCTTATACGAGTATTTCGTTCGCATGAAAATATAGATGATTACGTATATAATTATATAATATGCATTATAAATTATATAAATATTTATATATACATATACATAAACATGAGTATATCCATATTTATCTAGCTAGTTATCTCGGCTTCTTTCTTTCTCTTTCGTCATCTCCCTCCCCCTTTGTCTCTCTCTCTCACACACACACACATATATATATGTGTGTGTGTATACATATATGCATATATATATGTATCTATATCTCTCTCTCTCTCTCTCTCTCTCTCTCTATATATATATATA
>NC_068993.1:62551087-62553312 GCF_001194135.2 Octopus bimaculoides | reverse complement strand
TATATATATATATATATATATATATATATATATATATATATGACATACAATTTACGTAATTATAATTTGCTACATAATCCTATTGCATAAGAATAGTACTTATTAAATTATATATATATATATACATGTATGTATGCATACGTGGATACATATATACAAACATACATTCATACGCACATACGTACATATTAGGCAAATTTGCACAAAAACCTGGAAATACTCGGTTTCACGGACAAAGAGTAAAAGAAACTGACGTGGATTCGCCAAATCCAATCTGTTAGTGGCACAGTGAAGATTTTTAAAACATTCCAAAAGTTCTCCATGTGAGATTCTTACGTGAATAGATACACACATACTTGGGTGTATGCTTCGACAGGTGAACCAATACACCAATTCAATCACGTATTTACTAACACCGGGAACTCCCTTAAATTAAAAGGTCTTGTCGCTTTGTCAGCGACCCGCTTGAATTCTATCAAGAACAAATCTTATACACATACATATATACATTTTAAAATCTATTTGAACATATTCAAATATTCTTTTCTATTCTGGACACAAGTCCTGAAAGTCTGTGGAAGGGTGCTAGTCGATTAGATCGACCCCAGTAAGCAACTGGTACTTAATTCATCGACTCCGAAAGGATGAACGGCAAAGTTGACCTCGGCGGAATTTGAACTCAGAACGTAAAGACAAACGAAATGCCGCCAAGCATTTCGCCCGGCGTGCTAACGACTCTGCCAGCTCGCCGCCCTGAACGTATTTGAATATTAAACTGTGTGCGTGCGTGTTTTGTCGGTGTTCAGTATATGCATGAAAACATACGAAAGAAAAGCTGTATCATGACAGTAAGAGAAAGGTATAGTCTGTAAGCATCATGGGATGGAAACAAATAAGCTCAGTCTTTTCTACGCGGCACATGGCTAACAGACCAACCAAATATTATGTTGTGTTGACGCCCCGAGGCGAAGAAGTAGGATCTCCCAAGACATATAAATAGAGGTAGTCTGGCCGTGGTAGGTGTGTTGAGTAGCAGTCGAGTAGCTGTTGAGTAGCAGTCGAGTAGCAGTTGTGTAGCGGTTGAGTAGGGATCATCAGAGGGTGTTAGATAGTAGTAGCTTGAGAATGACATATTAGATCCTGTCTCCAATGATGCTTCCCATCTCTGTTCTCACGTAACATCCCATCTCTCTCGATATGGATATGCATCACTGCGCATACACGCACACACGATCGCGCATGTTTTATTTGACACGACAAAATTTTCATAAAAGAGACATGAAATTTTATCGAATAATACCTTTAGCATTGATAAAAAGAAAAGTCAGAAAAAACAGGTAAACTTTTTTTAAGCCCGTCACAAATATTCGAAGTATTTAACAAACAAATAATAGGGATGATTATTCTTAGAATAAGAAAATAGGATTCTTTCCTCTAATGGAGTTGCAGTGTAAAAGTTCTGGAACGGTTTCGGGAGGTCCATGATAAACAGAGCAGTAAATTCATTCCGTTTGACCTCCCTGAATTTCTTAAATTATTCTCTTAAAATTTTCCCCGAAACTCATAAATACATTAAATCTCCAGAAATTTTACTGTGTAGAGCTATTCCTCATGTAAAACCCTCATTCATTCCACCAGCAGTTTCAACATTAAACGACTATCAAGCACAATTATCTCGAATCATACGCCCCTATACGCAAATGTATCAATCGGTTAAATTACTCTCTTGGTGGTGATTTTCTGGCAAAATTACATGTATATTGCGATAAGATGGAACTTGGTGATAACATTAGAGCAAAATCTTAGCCTGCAATGAACGAACAATTTGAAACGCGGATTTCTCAGCAAATGCATTTCTTTCGTGACTCTGAAAAGACCTTTGCTACTGCTTTCTTGAAATATATTTGGTATTTGAGTAACCTATGCCAGCATAACTTTTAATTGTTTCAGATTGCATTCATACTGGGGCACCAACTTCAAGGAATTTAGTCGAATGAATTGATCCAGGATTTATGTTTTTAATGCCTGGTACTTACTTTATCGTTGTCTTTTGCCGAACTGCTATGTTGCTTACACGTAAACTCACCAATGCCCGTTGTCTAGCGGTAGTGGGAGACAGAACAAGAGACAAAGTCACTCTGTTACACACACACAGACGCACATACACACATACACACACACACAAACACACATATATACGTATATATATATATATATATATATAT
>NC_068993.1:62546384-62550726 GCF_001194135.2 Octopus bimaculoides | reverse complement strand
ATATATATATATATATATATATATATACATACAAAGCTTTGGTATGCCTGAGGCTACAGCAGAAGACAATTACCTAAAGTTCCACGTAGTGAGACTGAACTCGGAACCATGTTGTTGGGAAGCAAACTTCTTACCACACAACAAGCCATACCTGCAGCTATCTTCATCGAATCGCCGCAGTCAATTGCGCTCACCTGAACGGTTGCTTATTTTGTCCCAAAATACTTATGATTTGAAATTTAAGACTTCATCATTTCTAACCTTATACACACGCTTCTAACTAATACCATTTGGCCCATGAATAATTTTATTACAGTAAATGTATACTGGGTGATTTCTCTTATATTCATCTCCCTCGTTCGAAGATCGGAAGCAGGGTATCGAGTATAAAAGTTTGTGAAGTTTTGAGTTTCCAATAAATTCGATAAAAATAAATTTACTTTCTGTGTTGAGCACCTTTATTTCTGCCTTTTTGCACACTATTTGTATTCATATATATTCTCCGCCTCTCGTTCAAACACACGTCTGTATCTGGGGTTTTAAGCGTGTTTACATACATTTGTACGTGTGTGTGTGTTTCTATTGAGCTTTTCCTCACGGCGTGAAATTTACTTTCTAAAGTTACATATAGTTTCACAAGCAGAATAAATTAAGAATGTACAAATATGTTGTACATTTATGAGGCTGTATGCAATTTATTTCAGACATAAATAGCATTTTAGTGAATAAAATTGAAAAGACCTATTATATAGGTGGATGTAGAAGTACAAGTAATTCGTAATGAAAACAGCTAATCTATGAATACATACATATATGCACGCATACATATATATATATATATATATATATATATATATATATATATATATATATATATATATATATATGTGTGTATACATATATATATATTACCTATCAATTTATATGTATACATACCTGTACTTATATGTATGTATGTATGTGTGTGCGTGTGTGTGTGTGCATCTGTTAATATGTGGATAAGTTTATTGTGTAATATACATGAACATATGCATGTATATTAACACGCATGAACAAATACACAGACACACTAATACACACTTGAATATAAGTGTGTGTTTCCTACGCCTTGTGTACATGCGTTAGTATAGTTATATTGAGACTTTTACTAACAAAGTTACTTTCAATTTACTAATATGATTCAGATCTATCGGTCAATCGTAGAATCACTAAACACCAGACAAAACATTCTACAGCGTTGATGTTGTTGTTGTCTGTCCTTATCGAGTAGACCTACGATCAAAGTTTTTTTTTTTCCAGTCATAAAAGCGTCTTTTTTGGGAAGGGTTACAGCTAGCCGTCACTTGCGAGCGAGTAAGGTTTAGTAACTCATAACATATCTACAGTTAATTGTTTTAGGTTTCGATGCACTTGAAAACAGTAATAGATACCTTCGTGACATCGTCACCTTTGATGCAACGGAATACCTAAGAGATGACAGCTGAGGAGAGAGAGAGAGAGGGGGGGAGGGGGGATTTCAGTGGAACCCAAGTGTTATACCTCACAGCTGAGTAAACCAGAACAACGAATGCCTGGTCCTGGGTAGCGATGATTAGGCTTTTAGCATTCTTTTTTAGGTTACCCTTGTTAAGCCGCGTCCATGATTCTTCCTGGTCTTTTAATTTATTGGTTTCACGGTCAAACTGACCATGTAATTCCATGCGGAGTAGGGTTTCTTCTCTCTCGTTGGCTGTTCTTGATCGGAATTCATGAGCACTCCCAAGTCCATTTTTGTTAAATCCTTCTGCATTAGCAGCATACTGTAGAAGGTATTGTTTGCTGTTTACCAAATATTCTACCATATTTCTTCTTTCACTGTTGACGCACTCCCGTGCGCTAATCAGCCCACGTACACCTTTACCCCTCTCCATCTACAGCTTGTGTACATTCGCCTTAGGATGGAGGGCATCATACATTGTCGTTGTCTTTTGGGTAGTGTGATCGAGTTGGTTAATCTCCGCTTGTGTCCATATCAGGATGGATGCACTACAGCGGACTATAGCAACCGCCCATATGGTGATGGCAGTCACAAGGTTCTTTGAGTTGAGTTTTGATTTCAAGAGAAGTTTAAGTTTATGTGTGTGTGTGTGTGTGTGTGTGTGTGTGTGTGTGTGTGTGTGTGTGTGTGTGCGTGTGTGTGTGTGTGTGTGTGTGTGTGTAATTGTACGTGTGCATCATACAAATTCTAAAGTGAGCTGGTGAAGCTCAAGACCAATTTCCTAATTCAGCTTGTATACTCGACTGAGTCGAACTGAATAATTTATCATTTTAACAATGATAAATTATACATCGTAATTTTGTTTCCATAATGTAACTATTCCAACGTGAAAGTCAACTTCAAATGCTGCCTAATGTCAAATTGCGCATGACTATTACAAACGCCATGTCAGAGTTTAATCGTTGGTAAGTTTGTCATAAGAGCGTAAAATGACTTGTAGATGCCAACTTTGTGTATAGACTCCTGTAAGTGCTTCGTCTTTACACATGTCCACGCAAACAATACACCTACATCTGTCCAGGCATACGCCGTTCGGAAAAATAATCTCCCCCCTCTCTCTCTCTGTATATATTATTATTCGACATCGCATGTATGATCATTGGAGAGAAAAGGGATTGTTTCAACTCACTGAACAGAGACTATGTGATCAAGCTAGAGCAATAAGAAAAAATTGTTGGTTCACAGAAGTAGAGCTCGAAGCTATCAAAAGATGGGTCTTGGAAAATAGCAGCAGAGATAACAATGAAAATACAGTTCTTACTAATAAGAGTAATCTCATAGCACATTAAAGGAGCAGTGGTAGTTTACTTGATGAGAGACATATAGATGATCTAAAAGAAGACAATAAAACTAATGGTGACATGACAGATGAACAAAAGGCAATCTACGAAAGAATATCACACACACACACACACAC
Organism: Octopus bimaculoides; assembly: GCF_001194135.2. Lineage (NCBI taxonomy): Eukaryota > Metazoa > Mollusca > Cephalopoda > Octopoda > Octopodidae > Octopus > Octopus bimaculoides. Next base: position 62,547,772 of record NC_068993.1, on the reverse strand, counting down.
ACACACACACACACACACACACACACACACACACACACACACACACACACACACACACACACACACACACACACACACACACACACACACTGTAGTAGAGTATAGCTTCGAAATAGAATTCTCTTTAAGCTCTAGTAATTTATTCATTTTCGTAGCTGCCAAAAATGTGTTATATATGCAAATTGGTCTACCCAGTTTAATTTAGCGCTTAATAATAGTTCGTGTATAAGCCGGGTCACCGTAGAGAAATCAAAGTGTGGCTAATGAAATCGCAATATAAGTTCAAAATTAGTCCGGCTTATTGCTCTATATCTTTCGACAAATACAGTGTGTGAGAAAACAAGATATTTACTTGTGTTTTTCATGTATACTGTAGATAAAAAGTCTATGGATATATTATGTACAATAGTACAGAATCAAAATCTTTATGCCTTAAATATATATTTTAAAATACTTATATATAATAATGTGTATAAATACTTATAAGTATGCCACTCGTAACTTCTAATTTGTCGCTCCGAATTGAGCGTTGAACTCGTTTCTTTAGGAAAAGAAGCCTGCCCTACAAATATTATTGAGGACATCACATTACTCTCATTTTATTAGTGATCCCAGTTGTTAATGCAGTTTCGGAACATGCATTTAATGGAAGGGTATTTCACCGAAGAAAAATAATTTCTCTCATATGTGCTCTTCCGCTTTATCCAGTCGTAGTTATTCTAACTCCATTTTTCTTATCACTTTTCAGTGGAGAGGACAAATGTTTATTTTGTCAAAAGTAATTTGGATCTTGAAATTGTCTGATATGAATAAAGACTCTTGAGAATATAAGCTATTGCATTCAGGATACAATATTTGCATTTCATTCGCTCAAGAATTTAAAATTGGATACATGCTTGTTCATGTATAGATGAAAGATCTCCAAAATTGTAAATGAGCGTTGAAATGAATCTTTTATATACATACAGGTATACATACATACATACATACATACATACAAATATACATACATACATACAAACATACATACATACATACATACATACATACTTACATATATATATGTGTGTGTGTGTGTGTGTGTGTATAAACACACGCACACATATACATATATATATGTAAGTATGCGTGTACATACATATACATGGATGCATGTATGCAACGGGCTTCTTTCAGCCTGCATCTACCAGTCAGTCACAGGGCTTTGGTGGCCCGGCTGTATAGCAGACGACACTTGTCCAAGCTGCTATGCATTGGGACTGCGTTTCAACTCAGAGGTTGCCGAACAAAGTTTTTACCACACAGCCACGCTTGTACCTACACACACACACACACACACACACACACACACGCGCGCACACGTACACAGACACGTATAATGCACAATT
>NC_068993.1:62543397-62545051 GCF_001194135.2 Octopus bimaculoides | reverse complement strand
TATATATGTATGTATATATGCATGTATGTATGTTTGTATATATAAGTAGCCTACACTATTCTATCATATTGCAGCCACCAGCCACCAACAAAAGAGAGCAGACTAAAGTAGATACACAGCGCAAAATTATTTAAAAAAAAAATAAAACACCAAAATAATGTAGCAAAGAGAATAATAAAAAGAAAGCATGTGAAAAAAAACAAAAAAACTCATATATACATAGATATAAAATGTTTGTATTGTTAATGTCAGCTTGGAATACAATGGATGATGGTAAATACTAGAAAGAATCCAAAGTATATAGTGATATTTTATATGTTCGATATAGATCATTCCATATCATTTATTGATTCAAACAGAAATATATATAGTTGATACAAGACTAGAAATGTGGTTTATTGCTAGTTTATTGTTGAATTATGAAATTCGATATAGAAGGTATATAATATTTTGGTTTAAGATCGCGTATTACTCGAATTGGCTACGTTTGCCTCGTATAAATATAGTATAAAAAACATTCATAATGGTTGGTGTGCGTTAAGACCAATAACTTCGTATCATATCAAGCTTGTGAAGTCACTAGCGTTGGTTTCAATTTCAGCCATCTAATGGAATGGCCCAAGTGGCACTACTCCTGATATATTGGGGGAACCACTAAGGGGCTGAGCAGGTAGAATCGTTAGCACCTTAGGCATTTCGTCCGTCCTGGAGTTCAAAATCCGCCAAGGTCGACTTTGCTTTAATTTTCTGGGGAAGATAATATAAGTACCAGTTGAGCACTGGGGTCAATGCATTCCACTGGCCCCTTCCCACCAACTGGCCTGTGCTAGAGTTTAGAACCTGGGGGTCACTGCTCTCTTCTGATGATCCTTCTAAGTCCGTGTGTATTGTAAAAGTGAAAAGAAAGTAAAAAATCAATCCCAGAATTTAATTTATAAAGTCTGGTAATTGCTCTATCGGTTTTATTTGATGGTTCACTCTGTTTTGGGGACATAAACAAGCCAGTACCGGTTGTGTGGCGGTGGTGGTGTCGAAAATACTTCTTATTTGGTTATAGGTTGTGATCTCAGTTTGTCTGCAATTTCTGATGATGGTGATGATTAATTTGCAATTAATAATTGTATCCTGTAATGACGATGATGTAGACGATTATTACCGTAATGATAAAAAAAAATGATGAAACGATGAGAGATGATTGCGTAGATCTTGCGGAAGATAAGAGAAACCAAACTTGATAAAGATTAAGATGTTAATTGTTGTGGTCTTTATAGAAACTACTGTGTTACTATGGTGACGATATTAATAAACTAATAAATCAGTCGCGTGACATAATCTGAAATGTTTTGTTTCAGTGCCATGGAGGTGTCATATTACAAGCACCATCTCTAATTTATAATGCAAGCAGCGTGTAACAAATAATACAAAAGCGCGTGCGCAAACACACACACACACACACACACACACATATATATGTATATATATATATGTATATATATGTGTATATATGTACATATGTATGCACTTATGTAGATATATATATGCACATATATATAATACAGACAGCGTGTAACGAAGAAATACAAATATACGTACGTACACACACATACAAACATACATATGTATACATGTATATATATAATACACACACACACAC
>NC_068993.1:62538930-62543061 GCF_001194135.2 Octopus bimaculoides | reverse complement strand
TATATATATGACAATGCGAAAATGGAGAATATGCGGTATCCATCGACTTGCAGACAGTGTATTCCGTTGAATTAATTAATTTATTTTGTAACTAAAATGACAATAACCACAATATACAGATGCTTATGACATACAATGTCATATTAACAATCAAGGTTACAAATATAAAGTACATTTAGCAATTTGAGAATATACAGAAACTTACAGCTGTTTCGGGCTAGCGTTGGCATGCCCCATTCTATCCCTATAGCTCCTGCGTACCGGAGTAATTAGCAGATAAATGTTGAAATGGGGGTACAGGCATCATTCGCTAGGCCTCTTCAGAGATTCACAAAAATTCAACACAATTATAAAGTAAAAAATAAAAATAAAAATAGAAATAAAAATAAAAGTAAAGTAAAAATAAATGAAAACGAAAATATAAAAATATAAGGCACAAAAAAGTCTACAAACAGTTTATAAAGTCATACAAATAGTTTTAGACACTCTAATACACATGTCTGTGTCTGTGTACATAACCATACTTAGATATCTATGGATTCAAGAGCATATATAGATTTGTACATATGTGTGTCCAGATGTACGTCAACAGTCACTGCCACCACATGTGAGGGGGAAATATACATACATATATATATATATATATATATATATATCCCCTCACACATACGTACATACATACATACATACATACATATATATATATATATATATATATATATATATATATATATATATATACATACGTACATACACACATATACGTACATATACACAAGGGAGTGTTACATGCAAAATATTAATAAGACGCTCGGAGAAGGAAAGAAAGAGTGGTTGTTTATACGTTTCTGGCAAAGCTCTTCTTCAGAAACAGGAGAAAGTCCAAAAGAAAAGAAAGAGGAGGAAAAATCGCCAACAGTCCACGTGTAGTTACGTGCATACATACATAATACATATAGGAAGGGACTTGGAAGACAAGAGTGCATTCTTTATAGAATGGAAATTAAGAATGCTTCTGGCATGGTGTTGTTCTTTAGCGCCAGCTTTGCCATGAACATGCAATTCTCTGACGAAAATATATTGAAGCTTTCATTCTCGTTTTTTTTTTATATTCTGGACGACTTTGAGTAATATGGGATTTGAAGTACTTTTGTTGCGAATTCTTGTAAATCGAGCTACTTCGAAGCGGCGATTTTGATTATGATGATGATGATGTAGGCGATGATGATATTGGAGAATCACGTGATGATTAATGAATTTCAAATCTGTGAGTGAGAATTACGTTAAGGATACACGGTTTATGTTCTGCTGAACCGATTATGTTTCTTCTTTGGATGCGTAAAATAGATAATAATATGTTATAAGAGTTATGACAGGCAGGTTGCCCGTGAGTGATACTGGCAATATGTAATGCAGTAAAGTCTGCTGTACGGTTAGGCTAACTGCACTCCTATAATTTAGTTCTCTAAGGTATTTTTCGATGTTATTATTATTATTATTATTATTATTATTATTATTATTATTATTATTATTATTATTATTATTATTATTATTCAGGTCACTGCCTGGAATCGAATTCGGAGTATTGGGGTTAGTAGCCCGCACTCTTAACCACTACGCCATATGCCCGTGGGCATAAGAGCGCGGGCTACTAACGCCATGATAATAACAATAATAATAATAATAATAATAATAATATCAATTGAAAACCAGTGACGTAGCATATTGAAAAATCTGAAGATTCAGAAAAATTATATTACGTGCATGTATATGTATATATGTATGTGTGTGTATGTATGTATGTATACATATATATTATAAAGGTATATATATTCTATATGTATGTATATATATATATATATATATATTCTATATGTATATATATATATATATATTACATGTGTATACACACACACACATATATATTTACATATGTATATTTCTCGGTTAGTTGTTCATAAGTCCGAACAAAAGCGTATTCTAAACGGTTATTTTGAGCTGTAGTATTTTATGTAGTTGGTCATGGCTGGAGAGGAAGTCACTACTGGTTCAACGTCTGTTATTGCTCTTGCCAACAAATGGCGACACAGAGGAGCTTCTGGCGGGAGGCACATAAACTCTTTCCAAGCAGACGTAAGAATACAGGTTTAGACAACGAAATTGTGAACAAAAAAGGAAAAAAGAAATCCATGACGAGATTGTTCGACCCGAAAGGGTTTTCGCTTCGGAGAATTTCTCTTTAAGTTTTCTTTTCACAACTACGCTGATCAAGATGACATTCTGTGTCGCCTCCGTTAGTAATGTGCTTCCGGTCAGCGTTATGTGCTTCCGGTCAGCTGGTCTGCTGAGTCGCCTATATTGATAAGAGTAATGATAGACGTGAAATCAATGGTAACTTTCTGACCGGGCATAAATAACCAAAGGCTTCATATTATATATATATATATATATATATATATATATATATATATATATATATATATACACACACACTCATACATACATAGTTTCTTTCAAGTTTTCCTTTATTGCTTTTACATTCACAACAGATAATATCATTCGATTCTTCGGTTCATTACAATTCAATACACGCAAATATAAAAACATGGCTGTTTTGCGGCGTTCTCCATTTATACAATGTGACTTACGTAAACGTTTCTATTTTTTCTATTACAGTTGTATACACACCGGATAATGTTGTGTTTGAATGGGATGACGGTTCAGCCGTTACACACAACCGACAAATGGAGTTGTCTCAATTCACCATTTCTAATATTACATTTGGAGACTGTCATAGAGACTATGAAGGTTTGTTTTTATCTTCCATCTCCCACAAGTATTCGGTGGAATACCGACATTTACTCTCACACCCGCATGCGTGCGCGCACACACATATATGCATATATGTTAATATATATATATATATACACGTGCATATGTATACATATATATGTGTGTATGTGTTTGTGTATAAATGTATATATATATATATATATATATATATATATATATATACACATGCATATATATATACATAGGTATATATACATATATGCGTGTTTGTGTTTGTGTATGTGTATAATTGCATATATATATATATAGGTGTGTGTGTGTGTCTGTGGCAACAGCTTTCCTTTCCAAATATTTTTTTAAAAACACAACCGTTTGTCACCGGATATGATTGGTTAATACCACAATCTTCTTTTTCATATTTCATTCTCATGATTATTTTTCTTTCCCTTTTTAGTAACAACAATATTCTACTGTCCATATTCTGATTCCAGTCTCTGGAATGTCAGAATGAATTCTAATCTTCTTGCTTTATTTGACGTTTTAAATGAATGATAGACGAGTCTTATGGGATTGTTGCTTTGTGATTTCTCTATTGAAAATTCCAACGAAAGACTATAGCTTCTGACGTTTTATAACGTTGGTGCCCGAAGTTAGCTGCGAAATATTTTATGCGAAAGCTAAGCATATATCTTCACATTATGATGTGTTAATCTATAATGTATATGATATTCTAGAGCGAACCGGTTTAAGTCCTCTTAAGCAAATTATATTTCTTCGATGTAAGTGTGTGAATAGTAAATCGTTTCTACTATAGGTACACCAGGCTACAAATTTGAAGGAAGGGAACTAAAATGTTACATCGACCCCAGTGCTCGACTGGTGATTATGTTACCGAGCCCGAAAGGATAAAATGCAGAGTCGATCTCTACGGGATTTGAACTCAGAATGGAAAGCCGAAAGAAATACGGCTAAGCATTTTGTCCAGCGTAGCAAACATTTGGTCAGCTCGTCACCTTATGTGTGTAACAGATCGTAAGATATTATAATAGACATTATAATATCTTTGTTGTGAGTGATACCGGTTTGATGAAATTCAGTAGAGGCTGTTATATGGCTGGATGTTTTCTCACTCATGCAGCACAACCATCAATTTAGTTCTCTTTCTCTCGTTCTCCTTCACTCTCCTTCTCTTTCCTCCTCTCTCTTTCTGTTTTGCAATTGATTTAATATAAATAAGCTAAATGCGCATAAGTGCTACATCAAGGTACACTTGGACACTTAACCAGTAGAAACACGTGTCGGAATGGAATATAGAGAAAATGTTTTAATAAATATATA
>NC_068993.1:62533989-62538736 GCF_001194135.2 Octopus bimaculoides | reverse complement strand
ATATATATATATATATATATATCCATGTATGTGTGTGTACACACATATACATAACTGATTGCTTAGTCTCCCAATGTTTGTCCCTTATTCGTCTGTTATCCTCTGTTATTTTATCCTTTCTTTTTTTCTCTTGCAGAAAACAACTTTACTTGTATCTCAACCAGTTTCCATCTCCAACGGAAGTATGCCTATTACATGCTGCACGCTTACCTCCCCAGTACATTGATTGTGGTGATATCGTGGTTGTCGTTCTGGCTACCCACCGAATCCACCGCTGCCAGGATCTCACTCAGCAGCTTGACAATCCTAACAATGATTACCCAGAGACAGAGCAACAGCGGGGATCTACCCCCAGTCTCCTACATCAAAGCCATTGATATATGGACAGTGGCCTGCCTTCTTTTCGTCTTCGCTGCTTTTGTCGAGTATACGTTGGTTTGTTTCTTCTCTCGACAAGACTGTCACGTCCTTACCATCTCGTTGACGGGAGCCAAAGAATCGATTTTCGCCACTTCATCGAATCAGGTACGGTTTTCATATTTCTATTAACTTCATTCTTGAAAACGAACAATCTGGACTTTCTCTCCAGCCATAACCAACTACATAATAATAATAATAATAATAATAATAATAATAATAATAATAATAATAATAATAATAATAATGGCTTCAAATTTTGCCACAAGGAGACCAGCAATTTCGAGGAAGGGACTAAGTCGATGACATCAACCCCAGCACTCAAATGGTACATACTTTATCGACCACATAAGGATGAAAGGCAAAGTCGATCTTGGCGGAATTTGAACTGAGAACGCAAAGACGGACAAAATACCGCTAGGCATTTTGTCCGGTCTCTAAATAACTTGATCGATTTCTTGTCCGACAATGAATCTTTTCGACTTCATTTGATATAGACAATGAATAAGCACTTTTGTGAGAGCAGGAAGGACTCGATATGAAAATAATAATAATAATTATTATAATAATAATAATAATAATAATAATAATAATAATAATAATAATAATAATAATAACAATAATAATAATGAAATGATGATCACTGAAGTAATTAATCTATTTTGTTGTGACAAATAATTACAACTTATATTTTTGTCACAGTGTAGCTTGCTCTTAATCAATCAAGTGATCGGTTAATGAAGCAAAAATATCAAAGAAACATTCATTTGGTACGAAACAATAACTGGAACATCTCCACTAAATTGAGATATTAAAGAAGACAATGGAAACATTGGATAACGTCGATAATATTGTATAGATTTAGTACATTATAGATCATCGATATTTTGTCCAGTATGAACTGAATGTCTTCCCGCTATATCAAATTAGCTCGTCTTTTGTAAGAGAAAAAATCTTGGAGAGAAAAACGTATACGGCAATATGAATGCCTCACTGAATAGGCTTGAAACGAAGTATTTCACTCAATGTAAATGGTATCCCAACTAACAATCTAATGATATCGAATTTATTTGCTAACCATACGATACCATTTGTAAAATTTGTTAAAACTTGAGGCCTTAGAGCATAAGTTCTCAAATCCATATTGATGGTATTATTCTGTTATTATTGTCTGTTGTACATTTGGTTTCACACGTTATTGTCTCCTATTGTCGTTGTCATTCTACTGACTGCAGCTTTGATATCGTTTCAGAGTCCCAAAGACACAGATATAGGAATAACAAATGTAAGTAAAACACACTCGCTCCACAAACCATTGTCATTTCCTCATTCAACACGAGTCCCAAAACAATGAAAACGGTCTTAGAAATATGCTAATATTGAGGACGACCCGCATCGATCAAGATAAGTTGAAAAGCTGTCTAGCTGTGACATTGCCTGGTGTGCCTCGTTTTAAAAGTTTGGGATTTAATTTGATGAGGATTAGCTACAATATAAGTCAAGCATTTGTGTAAATACTCCTTCCTTGCTTTCATATGTGGCAGCTGACCGAGTAAGCCGTATCTTTTGAAACCATCGTTGTTTTCTAACATTGGACAAGTCGCTCAAGTTTCGCAACTCCATCTGACAGCATGGAACTATACGCTTCAATCCCTGAAGACAGGGTTATTTTTAAAGAGATTTTGCTGTTGTTGACTTCGTAGTGAGTGGTTCGGCTGCTTTCATTATACCTTCCGCTTAACTCTGATCAAAGGTGTTCAAACCATGATCACCTCGGGTATTTTTCAGATAGTACATCAACAACTACGTGATCCTCTTTGTAGGGTATGATCTTACGGAGATCTCCCTGCTATTTCTAGCCAGTTTTCAGATTTATAGAATGGATATTACTTGGAAGGAAAGTCCTCTCAAAGCAATACAGCTAATCAAGCATTGGAAGCTATATTTGATAAGAAAATATCGAGCGACGACTTGTGTTTATCACACTTGTGTGAGTTGAATCACGACCGATTCTTTGTTGAAGTTCGATATATGGATCGACATCTCAAAACTGTTTCCTTTCAAAAACTGTTTCTAATGTCTTCGCTATCTACTGAACCAATCATTTAATTACAATCTTCATTTTATTTCAAGAATAAGTCATTTTAGCCTGAAAAGCGTAAGATTGTTATCCGGAAATCGTTCAGAATAGATTTATTTTGTAACTGTTTATATTCTAGCCATTTCTATTCTAATCCACGTTAGAGCTGCGTTGATAACACTCGAAATTACATTCGTTCCAATAGCGCTTCAAATGATCGTCTCATCTTGCAGACGGATTCCACCTTATACAGGCCAACTAACAAAACAAACGTCAATTATAGAGAATTGTTATTCTTGTCGTTTAGCTGTTGTTATTCTTTTGACTCAGGTTAGCATTGAGCGGGGAGTTACGTAACGCTTTGCATCTCAAGCGTGATCCACAGTCTCAATTATGATGTAGAACTGTATTATTTTATGCGTCCTTTCCTTAAGGCTATAGCCGAGCATGAGGGCCATTTGGCTTCTATTTCTTAAATGCTGACTGATTTTGTACTGGTTCTCTTGTGTTGTTGACTACAGACATGTTTCATTCTTAAATGTTGTTATTATTGTTGTTTTCGTGTTGGTCAGCGCCAGGTCAATTCTGATTCAGCTGACCAATGATCAAACGCTTTCCGTCTCCGTCCTGTCTTTTTCCCCTGGGCCATATTACCACTGAGTACTTCTTGGTTGTTTGAGGGTTACGAAGTGATTTAAATGAGGATCACTGGTTCAGAATCTTCCTGGTTAGCTTTACGAACAGAAGTCAAAGCTTACTGGACTTTAATAGACGATTATAAACAAAACAAGAGTCTGATTACGAACCACTAACTTCTGAGCCGATTGTCCAGAATCTTATCATGCATCCCGTTTTAATTAATTTGGTGATTAATAAACACATATTTAATAGGGTTGCTAGATGAGGTCACAAAACCTACAGTCAATTATAAAATCAAGAAATTCTTCCCTTTCTTTGCTTGAGAGTGGTAGTTGGAAGAGAGCTTTTGCCTGACGTATTTAAGGTAAACGGGTACCTGTCTCGGTTCTTGATTGGTTCTTGACATCAATTCTGCTCTATTGGCATTATTACATTTTCTATCAGGAACATACGTTCCCCTCCACTATTACTAAACTCCTTCACTAAACGTCTTCATTTATGCAACCTGTCCCTGTAACGTACCCTTCTTTGGAGCTGTCATGGCAAATAAAAGATATCGTTATTGTTGCATTTACTGTAAAGGCGGCGACATGGCGGAATAGTTAGCACGCCGAAGTAAATGCTTAGTAGCATTGACTACGTCTAGCTGATGGAGCAACTCTGTCAATGCTCGCTCTTTGGTGAATTACAAATCAGATTTCAGCAATTCACTGAAGAACTCACAAATACAACACCTTAAATGTAATATGTTTCTCGTTATGATTTTACTGAAGTTTTATTGAAGTGGACGTTCTTTTATTTTCAGGTGCAAGAAGGTGCGTCTGATAATCCTTATACATTGGACAACGACAACGTCACTTTAGATGTCACTGTACCAAACCCTAAAGCCAAACAAAGAGCGAAGCGAGTCGACGTCATATCACGTGTTGTCTTCCCGACACTCTTCGCAATTTTCCTCATTCCTTACTGGTCCATCTATTTGCGTTAGAAGACGATCGCACTAACGCCCATGACATTCTTCTTACTATTATTGTTACTCTTGATAATATAACTATTACCACCTACATTATTATTGGTATTGTAATAAGGATAATAATAATAACAACAATGATACTAATGATGATGATGATGATTATTATTATTATTATTATTATTATCATTATTATTATTATTGTTATAATTATTATTATTATTACTACTACCACCACTACTACTACTTCTACTACTATAATTATAATTATTATTATTATTGTTTAATTGTTATAAATTGTTTTCGTTCAAGGTGATAGAATAAATACACCATTAATTCAGTCTGCGTATGTTTTCCACGTATATACTTATACATACATACACACACATACATACGTACATACATACATACGTACATACATACACACACACACACATATATATATATATATATATATTTATACAAGTGTACGTATATATATATATATATACGTATATATATACACACAATAATATAAGTAAATACATATCTATTTGTGTATATATATATATATATATATATACCTGAATTTATAAACGTATATAATATATATTTATAAATACATAATATATGTTTCATATATATACAAATATATATGCATA
>NC_068993.1:62533041-62533648 GCF_001194135.2 Octopus bimaculoides | reverse complement strand
TATATATATATATATATATATATATATATATATATATATTCATGTACTTACCAGAATAAATATATAAATATTTTCAAATATAGATCTCGTAACTTTCCAACGTTACAATCTTTAGAACGAAAACTTTAAAAAAACGAATAGTATACTACACTGTATAACGAAGCTCAACACGATTATATAAACGGTAATCTTATAGAAACAGCACAAACCAGAACAGCAAACAACAAACAATAAGTATACAACACAGAAAACACATATAAATACAGTAACTAATTAGAATTGATCTACAGAACTGTTATAATTCTCTCCTCTATAAATACTTCTTTCTTACGTCTTTTCCTGCGTCTCTTTTTCTCTCATTATGTCTCTCGCCTTCCCTCCCCAGCCTCACTGTCTGATGAATCGTGTTAGAGTTTTAAAACCTTTTGTACTATATCTTTAATGAAAACCCTTTTAAGTGCGCAAGCCTTAAAACGAACGAATATGAAAATGTCACTTTGTGGTGTTTTAGGAATCTTCACTCTTTCACTAAAACCCACTTATCCTGCGCAGAAGCAACAATTACTCACTCTACAATAGCAGCAATTACGATATATATATATATATA
>NC_068993.1:62529206-62532416 GCF_001194135.2 Octopus bimaculoides | reverse complement strand
ATATATATATATATATATATATATATATATAAAATCTAGTGAAATGGTTTATAAATTACGAAATTTTACATACGTTTCACTAACAAAATTATCGTTATCTAAGGAAAACATTATAAAGTGAGCTCATTATTAATTTTTCACAGACTGGAAACCTATGTAATTAACAATGGATACCAGTGTTAGATTTGTAGATAACATTACACTATTTCACGTCCATTATACGTCTTAAAGTTTATTCATATTTCTGAGTATTTGATAATGTAACATCTCTATAAAGCTGTTCCATGTCTAAAAAGTATTGTTGTCAATGAAATTTGTGTAAGCTGAGGTGATTAATTTGCGAACCGCTTTTCTAGTTTCGTTATATAAATATGAAACGTTCTAGTCTATTACTCTCAAATGCAATCATCCCCTGCTCTGACGTATATGGTGTTGTGTTTCTGTAGCATATGATTATCTTCATCGTTATTCTTGCGTTCATTATCAGCTGTCTCCCTTGCAATATTTACTTACAGTAAGCCGGCGAGCTGGCTGAAACGTTAGCACGCGGATGTAATCACCTTAATCCCTTTGTCTGTCCTTGTTTGTCCCCTATATGTTTGTGGGCAATAATGATATAAGAAACGTTAGCACGCTGGGAAAACGCTTAGCGCTATTTCGTCTGTCTTTACGTTCTTAGTTTAAATTCCGCCGCGGTCGACTTTGCCTTTCATCCTTTCGGGGTCGATAAATTAAGTACCAGTTGCGTACTGGGGTCGATCTACTCGATTGCCCTCCTCCCACAAGATTTCGGGCCTTGTGCCTAGAGTAGAAAAGAATATTTATTTACAGTCTATATTTGTTCACAAAATCAATTCACCAAAAAAATAGCATGGAAAATTCCGAGTTTTGTTTAAATTGCCTATAAATGCGTGGCTTTCAGCCAATCTAAGAAGTATTATTAAAATTATAAATTATAAAGTCAATATATGGAAGAACCGTTTGGGCGCCGACAAAATGATTACAATATCATATTAGTATTTAATTATGGTCCACTTCTAAGCTTTGTGTCTATTTTAGAATTTCTTATTCATTTGCATTTATATAAATAATTTGTTTGTCTTTAATGAGGACCACCACTAACATATTCTACAAAACGCTGCGGAATATATTGAGAAGGCATTAAAATGGTACACTGTGGTTAAAACATAAGAAATTACATTGTCTGCTTTTTGATTCACAGCTTTAAATACTTAATTTCGTGTTGCTAATTTAGACAATATAAAAAAATAAAATAAACGTTTCCTCTTGTAAGTCTTTGTATTCGAGATGATACAAAAATAGAACAAAATTTATTGTCATCCATACTTTTTGCGTATCATAATCACTTTGTCTCTATTGATCAAATATTACAAAATAATGGGTCATAAAGGAAAAAAAAAAGAACCCAAAATGCAAAGGACTACGTTGTTGATACTAAAATTAACCAAATAAGTCAAAATATCTTAAAATAATGTGAGTAACTATCTGACCAAGTTATTATAAAAATGGAGAACTTCTCTTCACCATTCACAACGTCCTGTGCCTGAACAACAACAACAACAAATACTACTACTACTACTACTACTACTACTACTACTACTACTACTACTACTACTACTACTACTACTACACAAACAACACGAGAAAAGGTTTCATGTCATTTCTCGTTCAAATCTCGTGCAATACAGGAAAACTGGTTCTCATCAAATTCAGTTTCATACCTTTGCTTGGAACAGAGCAGAACGTTGAGAAATTCTGATATAAAAATAAGTCTTCTCAATGGAAATGTCATTTGTATTACAATTGTGATTATCTGAATTATTGTTCAATCTGCTATCCACCGAAAAAAATGCTTTGTTCCATAAAAAATTATCTACAGCAAACACAAACGATGCTGTTTGGCGGTTGAAGATCAAGAAATACATAATAATGTCTTTTTTTTTTATTATTATTGTAAATGTGTAAAATGTCAGGAATATTACTTCGAGTAAGAAGAATATTTCTGAAGTGGCAGCTAATAAAGAATTACTGTTGTATTTATGGTTTCATGAGAGATAACCGATGCGTAAGAGAGCGACTGCTTAGGTAAGATTTGAAGATAGCAGCGAGTTGTACCAAACTGACAACTTAACGCTAACGCCGAATGCCAGGAGTATAAAGCTCGGTGAAGTGTTTGTTATCTCAATTTCTTCATTTATTCTCTGTTCTTCGTTAATTTATTCTCGCGTTAATGTAAAACTTTTTTGGACCTCACTTTTCACCCCCACCTCCACACACATACATACAAAGACTTAAAATGAGCAAGAGAGAGAGAGAGAGAGAGAGAGAGAGAGAGAGAGAGAGAGAGAGAAGGTGAGAAAGACTAACAAGAGAAGAAGCACGAATCCTTGTCTATGCTACATAACACAATTATATAATAACGCAGAGAACATTATTTTGCTAGATAGCTAAGCAATCATACACACACACAGACACATACACGCACATATATACACACGTGCTAGCAAATATAAAGTACTTATATGCATATATATATATATATATATATATATATATATATATATATATATATATATATATATATATATATATATATGTATGAATAACTGTAAGCACACACTTATATATGTATATATGTATATATAAATATTTGTGCGTGTATTTTATAGATAACTTGATGATCCAAATGCCGGCGCAAAGTCCCCTTGATTTCTTCTCTTATTCCTGATAATTTTGAATTATAAGAATCAACATTAATGAAAAGTATACCTAATACTTTTTCAATATATAAAACGGTCATTTTATGATTAAAAACTAGCTGAAAGTGTACAAGGCCAAAGAGTTTAGAATATATTTGCAATCGTTCCTACGTAGTGCCAACAATCATCAAACTGTCAATCGACTTTTTCCTTAGTATGGAAATTAGCAGAGAAATTTGATCAATATTTCTTCAAATTATGTGACCATCCCCTTGAACCGCGTTCAAAAAATCATCTCTAAATATTCGTTTCCGTTTTCCACTAAGCATTTGTTGTGTACGCTGTTCAGTACACCACGCTTACATACACACCGCACACACATAGACACACACATATTTAAGCATACATACATGTTTATACGTATGTATATCTATCTATCTATCTATCTATCTATCTATCTATCTATCTATTTATCTATCTATCTATCTAT
>NC_068993.1:62525623-62528792 GCF_001194135.2 Octopus bimaculoides | reverse complement strand
TGTATATATATATATATATATATATATATATATATAAACGCCAAATGTATATAAAAGAGCAAGCAAGACTTAGTGTAAATAATAATTTGGTGGTGAGAAAATGTATTTAATTATATTATATTTATCGGTTATTGAAGAATTAAATCATTATGAATAAAAGAAAATGTGCAAGATTAATAAATTCTCGAAACGTTCGCCTTACGTTGAAACGATATGGATGCAGTCATGAATGCAACAAGACAGAAATGGTAAGTGAAATTTTGGAAATATTTTCACATATCAAGTAAATTTTAATATCGACTTTGTTGTGGTTGTTGTTGTAGTTTTCGTGAGATTTGAAGATGTAGCAGATCAAGAGAAAACAAATCTAGGAATATATTTAGTAGAAAAAGAAATACTACTTACGGAGGTTAATAAGTGGAGAGTTATTTAGAGATTTAGTTGAGATTCACACACCAAGAAGACAAAGCTGAAAATAGCGAAAGGGTCGAGTAAAGAAGCTTCATCTAGTGTTTTTGAAAAAGATAAAAGAGATAAAGATGACACGAACAGCTAGCTTTGATTAAAGTAGAGTAATGAAGAAAAATACCGAGAGGGTGATTTTAGTAGTAGAAAATAGGTTTCAAGGATAAATTAGATCAAGAGAATTATAGGGGTGTCCACACAAATATAGAATGAGCATCGCTACACACGAGAATATAAGCTTACTTTGTATCGGAGCACCTACACTTAGATCATCAAAAGACGGCTGACGTAATTGCTAGAATAATTCATTGGAATGTTTGCATCAGGTTCGGATTCCACGCACAGAAAATGGTTCTGACGACTTTGTGAAAACAGAAATAGAAATCTTCAGAAACAAGGATTGCAATTACGAAACTTTACAATACAACGTGTAAGATAAATAGAGTCTGATGTTATAATCGTTCATAAGAATTATCATTATTATTATCATCATTATTATTATTATTATTATTATTATTATTATTATTATTATTATTATTATTATTATTGAGTGAGAGAGCAGTGTATCCCATCAAAGTGACACTGGGATAAAATATACGAAGTCCAGTATACTCACAATGGCTACCTGTCTAAGGGTACACCAGGCACATGCAACATAACCATGTATGCGCGACATGGTGATCTCATATCAGATAAACAGCACATGACCTTGCAAGTGGAGCCCAGTCAAAATTTTCTTCAGATCGTGTAGCCCATCCCACTCAAACGGTCCTTGAATAAGGGTTGTTTAAGGATGTTGAATGAAACACAGAAAATGAGAAAGCAACCATACTCTGTATCAATACCAAAAGATGACAACGTTTCTCAAAAAGAAACGGAGAAACATTCAAAATACAAAGACCTGGAAATAGAAGTAACTCAAATGTGGAGTCCTCGTTGTGCAGCAGAAGAACTCCATGCTGCCGATTAGGTCTTTTCTCTTGAATAGCCGTGCTGAGTCGTTCCATCTGTTGAACATAGAGTTCCGCGTTGACCGTTTAGTTCCGTTCAAGCAATTCGTAATGGATAATCCCTTACCAGTCCCACCATACGCACAATATCGTTTTACGCGGATGAAGATCTTGTTTCATGCACGGTGTCGCTTGTTTACCGGGGCTAAGCCATTCCTTACGCTGCTTCATATTGATGTACAGGCACCATTTTTCGATGACAGTAACGATTCGGTAAAGAAATCGTTGCTTGTGTCCATGAGTTGAAGTTGGATGGTATTGAATTCAATGCGCTAATGACAACAGGAACAACCTTTATGTTTGACTTTCGTAGTTGCCATATCTCATCAATCTGTAGCATCATGATATTGAATATTATGCGATGTCTTATATGACAATAATAGAAAAAATGATTTATTAATAACATCCGTTAGAGAAATGTTATGTTTAGAATAAGCAAAACAATGCAGACAAACACATGACGTAAACAGTGGGAATTGCGCATACACAACACCCAGGAAATATTTCACGCATATTATATAGAGTGTGTTAAATACAATAAAAAGGAGACAAGTAAAACAATGCAAAATAAACTAAAAACAAAACACAAAAGAAAGCACAAATAGTAATATAGAAATTGTAAATATTTCCAACAAAGCAAGATAAATATTTTAATTTATATTATTGTTGTCTTTTTAATGTCACTGAAATGTATAAATATCGTAACATTTCATATTCACCCATTCCGCCATTTTCGATTAAGAGAGACTAACATTAAGTTGAAAAATAATCATTATTTTCTTTTGAAATTTGAGAGAAGTTTTCAAAGTGTTAAATTCTACCATTATTTAACAAAAATAAATTATTAATTAATATTGATGATTCTCCTCTCTGTTTTTTTCTTTTTCCCGGCTGGTTTTCATTCTGACAGTTTAAAAATATGAAATCGCTGAACTTTAAAATGAGATGATATCGAAAAGCGAACGTTTTTGTCGACGAAGCTAATGACCATTTCCGAAGACGACGACAGCAACAATGATGATGATGATGATGATGATGATGATGATGATGATGATGATGATGATGATGATGATGACGCCGACGAGGATAGTGGTGAAGATGTTATACAGTGAAAATTAAGATCGGGAAGATAACGTCTAATACGACCATCGTATTGTTAGTGACGATGACACTAACTATAAAGATAATGACAATATTAATAAAGATGATGGCGGTGATGACAATGACATTGTGGATAGTGATGATTCCTACATATATAAAAAAAAAGTTGAAAGGGGTGATGAAATTGTTGTAAAGAGCAAAACCGTTGAACAAGACCGAAAGTATTGTAGACATGAAATATATTCGTGAAAAAATGAAAAGAAAAATGTGAAAAAAATCAAAATAAATAATTTTAAATTAAAAGTTCTGGAAAATCTAAGAAACTTGACAGAAGATGGAAGGAAATTTCTTTTAATTAATTTTTCGGAGAAAATTGGACATACATATATATAACCCTTCAAAGAGAGACACAAACATACACACTCACACGCACACAAACACAAGCACACACATATATTCATGCATACACATACACTAAATCACATACACACACATATATACCTATATCTATATCCAACTATCTATCAATCTTTCTCTCTCTCTCCCTCCATCTCTCTCTCTCTCTCTCTCTCTCTCTCTCTCTCTCTCTCTCT
>NC_068993.1:62524356-62524690 GCF_001194135.2 Octopus bimaculoides | reverse complement strand
TATATATATATATGAGCATACATATATATATATATGCATATGTACGTGGATATATATGTATTTATAAATACGTACATACATAGGTATATATACATATATTCATATATACATATATATACATACATATATATATATTTGCACCTACTAATATGTATTCATATTTCAAGTGTATCTAAAGTGTTTAAATTTTTAAAGATGTATATATTTATCTAAATTTTGATTCGTATATCATTTTTGACATTTTCTAAGAAACCATACTAATACCGAAATAAATTCATATCAATATCGGTATGTATACATACACAGACACACGCACACACACACACACACACAC
>NC_068993.1:62521401-62524256 GCF_001194135.2 Octopus bimaculoides | reverse complement strand
TTATATATATATATATTTATATATAAATATATATAGTTGCTTTTTATCAAATATGTATCAATCATGATCGTTAACAATTGTAATCGTGGTCAATGAAATAAGAACCAGAGTAAAACTGAAGGTCCATATAATTGATTATACCCCACCCCAAAATTTCAGACCTTTTGCCTAAAAGAGAAATTATTATTATTATTATTATTATTATTATTATTATTATTATTATTATTATTATTATTATTATTATTATTATTATTATTATTATTATTATTATTATCAGTTGCTTGTTAACGATGCTAGCGATATTTTCATATTATTTGTAAATGTCATCGATTTATGGCATAGAGAAGCAATTCTTTTGGAATTTGTTCTGAAACTGAACTGCAGCATCTGAACTATTTAGGAATCTATCTACAAAGGATTCACAAGAATAAAGATGTCGGTTTTGCTTCTTTTCTTTTTTGGTCTTCACATACTCACAAGCTTGCGATGCAGAATATTCAGCTAAACAAAGAGATACGAACGTAATAGCATGGACTTGAGTATACAGAGATAAACGAAATAGCAAAAATGTTTTACGGCAGAAAGAAACAGAAAGAACAAAATAAATGACATCCCAATTGAGAACAACGTTAATATGAAGCGTCCAATCGACATTTTCGTCAATACCAAATCTGAAATACACACTTGGTCAAACGAAAGTCATTCTGAAACTTTTAACGCCTGCAACGAAAGTGAACTTCTCACCTCTTTCTTTCTGCAACGTTACTTTTGCTATCATTAACAAGTCCACCTTCATTACACCTATTACTTTCACCATCATCATCATCGTCACAACTTTACATCAGCCCACCCCACGTACATACTCAATTCTAATATATAACAAAATCCTACTACTGTCAACTTTGCCGACGCCAATATCAGTTTTTATCACCTCATCCTTCACAAGAAAGCAATCATTTATTGTTATTATTAAGTGCTGCGTTGAGGACAGGGAGCTGGCAGAATTACTCCTGCACAGGAAAAGTTCTTACCAGCTTCACATTCGTCTTTACATTCCCACTTCACATTCCTCCGAGGTTTCCTTGCCATTATCCTTTCGAAGTCATTGAAATGAGTACCAGTTGAACACTTGGGCGATGAAATCATCATACCTCCTCATGCCCTGGAATCTTTGTTGAGGCCGGTGAGAGGGCAGAACCATTAGCACGTCCGCCAAAACAAGTAGCGGCGATTTTTCCGGTTTTACGTCCTGAGTTCACACACTGCCAAGTTCGATCTGTGCCTTTCTTCCTTTCGGGGTCGGCAAAATAAATACAAATTGAGCATTGACGTAGATGTAACTGATTTGTCCCTCCCATCAAAATTGCTGGACTTGAGAGAAATTTAGAAAGAATCAATACTGTTAGATTTTTTTGAGATAATTCAAATATTAAATATATTTCAATTGGAACGACTTCCAGTTCTGAGATATTACTGAATTCAGTTATTTCATATGTCAATATGACAAACCAGGAGTAAAACCTAAAATATAATGGAATCATTATCGTGGGAATCTTTCTTCATTCAGTAGAGTTGTGCTATAAAATGACAGAAATAGACAGCGGTACGTCTTAAAAAAAAAAAAAATTAGTTGTTAGCTGTAAAAATTTCATTCCCCAGCTGGAAATTCTGTAAAGTTAAGGAGAGAGGAAATTAAAATGCAAAAAGAGCCACAGGTCAACAGAGAAAGAAAATTATTAACATTACTAAAACATAAACAAATTGAATAGCAAAGAAATACTTTTCTTACATTGACAACAAATAATATGTATTCGGAAGACTCTCAAGATTTCTATCCGAAGAATTGAAAGATAAAAATAAAAACAACAAATAATTGAATGGCTCTAAAATGTTGTCAGAAAGATTATTATGGAAATAAACATTATTGTCTTGACACCGATTCCATCTGCTTTCCTTTAAATTTGGTGAAAGACATCTCTTCCAACAATAGGTTTTACCACTTGTTAATTATATCATAATGGTACAATGATATATGCGGATTTGATGGGAAAGTAAATAAAATATTGAATCTGTCGCTGAAAAAGGTAACAAAGCCTGAATAACCATTTTAAAGATTTTTTTTTTTTGTAAAGCACAGAAAATAGAATAAGTCGGAGAAAGATAAGGAGGCCTTATTTCTTGTTAAAATGGTAAAAATAAAAGACTTGAGAAAAATTCACCGATAAAATGGCGTCAAAAATATCGGAACACATTCTGAAATGACAGATGCCTCTTGTAGCATCAAACATCTTCCAAATAGACAAAACATAACAAAATCTATGCTACAATGTGTTAACAAAGAGACAGTTTTGTTACATACTTAGTGACACGAATATAATAGGTGTACACTCGCACAAAACACACATCTTCACACACACGCACACGTATATATATATATATATGCATAATATTAGTATCAAATAAACTGTACATATACATAACCAAGTTTATTTGTATACATGTATGTATATACATACACACAGACACACACTAACACACGCATACAGACACATGCATACACATATACACACCGAGATCAGTCGTATATATATATATATATGAGTGTGTGAGAGTGTGTGTGTGTATATATGTAGTTATATATGTGTGTGTGTTTGTGTGTGTGCGTGGGTGGGTGTGTATGTGTCTGTATGTTTGTGTATATGTGTTTGCGTGTGTGCGTATATGCACGATCAAAAGGGTTCCAGAGAGAGAATGGGGTTGTGGGGACACCGCAAGACATACGAATAGAATCAGCAAGGAGACTACCGTGAACTTACCGGGGAGAGTGGAAAATCCAGATATATATATATATATAT
>NC_068993.1:62519194-62519707 GCF_001194135.2 Octopus bimaculoides | reverse complement strand
TATATATATATATGTATATATATGTATATATATGTATATATAGATATATAGTTATATATATATATATTGTATGTATATATTTGTTTGCTACAACACAACGTATTCTGATCCTTATAATATTGTGGAATATACTCTTCGTTAATGTAATGTTGCAAAGATATGTTTTTCGCTGGAGTAAGGAGCAATGATGATGATACAATTTTAAAAATAATAATAATATACATTTATTGCAAATATAGAAATTTGTTATCTTGTTTTTTTTTTTAAGTCACAAATATTTTCCGTTTTAAAATTGGCATGGAATTTTATAACAGTTAAATTATAATTATGGTGCGTATGGCATGCTTTTCTGATTTTACACATGTTGCAAAAGTACATTTCCATATTTCCATAGGTCCCCGTCATATGACGGGTATATATATGTATAAATATATATGTATATATATATAAATATGTATGTATACGTATATATGTATATATATAAATATATATATATATATATATATATATATA
>NC_068993.1:62514810-62516685 GCF_001194135.2 Octopus bimaculoides | reverse complement strand
TGTGTGTGTGTGTGTGTGTGTGTATGTGTGTGTGTGTGTGTGTGTGTGTGTAAATTTGGAGAAGCAGGGAGTCTGAGGGAATACTGCTATGTGCAATGTATTAGATATACTAAATACAGTTTGATGGGTAAAATACGTCTACTTACAAAGAACTAAAGCATTCAGACCTCCAACATGCTGGTATAGCTTTTCGAGACCTCATAGATACTGCTGAATTAGAGAATTCATAGAAATTTACAATTATTACTTTCCATTACGAAAGGTTACTATTTTAGGTAGTTATTCGTAAAAGCCAGAAAAAGTTAGAGGCATGCTATTATTAGAGTCTGTGTTTATCTCTTTATAATGAAGAAAGTTGATTTTTCCAAGAAAAGAAAATATATTTAGAGATTGCTCGAGGCAACATTTTTCGTAACATATTTATAGAACAGACATTAATAAATAGCTAGTGTACTAATTACTGCCATCTCCCCAAGCACATACATGAGTTATAGTAACGGACAGCATTGATGTTAATATATTTTGTTTCTGAAAATATAAATACTTAATGTATCATATTTGAGTTTAAAAGAATACTTCTATAAAAGGGGCATGTAAACATGTTAAATGAATTCTCAATGAATTGACTTAATACGTCGAGAGTGTAATAAGAAAATAACTAGTTGCATGTGTAATATATATGTCGATAGTTATAATTTTCTCATATAATACTCATTGAATTTGTAAATTTCATTTGGGGAGAAAATATAACAAGAATTAGTAATCCTGACTGCTTTCAGCAAAATTTTATGTATTGAGTAAAATTAATAGTCAATGTAAATAACTTCAAATATTCTCCGTGCATTTCATTAGTTGTACAGTTTAACTTTGGTCTCAAGGTCGTAAATAGACGCAAGATAAATCTACCACCTCTCTCTCTCTCTCTCTCTCTCTCTCTCTCTCTCTCTCTCTCCTGGACTGAACACTAATCTACCGTAGAGACATAAACATGCGAAATATGATTGGAAATACTGGTCACACTTGAGTTTGTATTTCATGTTGTTGTTTTTTTCAATTTTCACTACTTAAAAGAAGAAAGCAACTCCTCGGACACAAAAGGAAACTGTTGGGAGTGAGCTTCGTAGAGGTAATTGTCAATCATGATGGACGCCATTTTTTAATTCTCATCTACACCCTATGCAATTGGAAAAGAAGAACGTCGCATCATTTTTTGCTAAGTGTAAAACGAAACTACAATTTGCTTTCTGTACAACATATTCCATTTGAATTTTTTTTGAAGTATTTATTGATTTATCGTTTTCAAATTATAAGGTTCTCAAAAAAGGGGGAAAATTCAGCTGCGTAAATGATACGTAATATGTTCAAAATGGGAATCAAAACTAGATCATTCGTTAGTTCTGCTTATACGATTTTCGTTTCCGAGATCTCTCCAATTGAAAGTACGGACGACACCGTTCATTACAGTTTTAGATAATGTTAGCAAACTGCTACTATTATTATCATAATCATTGAATAATATACATTTTATTGAAAATGAATTAAATTTTATCCCCTCCTTAGAATCGATGCACCTGACGGTAATTCTGAGATCAAAAGTAAAGCAAACAAGCCACAGAATCTTTAATACGCACATGGTGAAGGGGGCGGTGTATGGGAGTGGTGAAATTGCAAATTACGGAGGGGCGTAGAGACACTGCAATGCTAAGATGGCCGTTGTATGGGGAGATATTACTGTGTAAGTGTACGGACTGCATATGTATATTATCTGTCTATCTATCTATCTTTCTCTGTCTCTTTGTCTAATTCTCTCTCTCTCTCTCTCTCTCTCTCTCTCTATATATATATATATATATATATATATATATATATATATAT
>NC_068993.1:62513189-62514659 GCF_001194135.2 Octopus bimaculoides | reverse complement strand
ATATATATACGTGTGTGTGTGTGTGTGTTAATGTGTAAAGGGGCGTGGCCGAATGGTTTGGATGTTGCACTTACGATCGCTAGATCGTGGATTCAATTCTCAGACTGGGCAGTAAGCTGTGTTCTTGAGCAAAATACTTAATTTCACGTTGTTCCAGTCCTCCTTTCGACCAAGGGGGATTGTTGTCCTGTTGTCCAGCTGAAAAGGAATAAAAAATAACTATCCGCTTATTAGAATCAAATGTTCAGATATAAGCATATCTACTGTTTACTGTTATCACCCGGTTATTGTTATTCAAAAGGCTTTATCCCAAAGTGATCACATCAACTGGTTTCTGCTCCGATTACTTATAACTGACAACTTCACATTTTGTTTTCTAGGCTTCTATATTTTTTCCATATCAAAATCGAACTGCTAACTTAGAAACACCGATAAGTTATTAGCAATTTTCCTCCGCGCGTTCTGTTTTTAATCTCTAATAAGCTACAGGTGCTTATTGGAAATATATAGCAAATAGCAAATAGCAAAAAAAAAAAAAAAAAAAAAAAAAAAAAGCAGATGAAGCGTGTGACTGAAAATATAGTCGATGGAATTACTTCTTTGCCACTTGATGACACCTGTCTAGTGAATTAATTAAAAAAGAAAAGATCTATTAAAACTGTCATTAGATGTAAGCGAAACGTGAGATTCTAGATATTTGACTAATTTAACAACGAATCGATGAGTACGGAAAATGTATTCATGTTCACCAAAAATGAAAAAACAAAAAGAAAAACGCATATAACTCACTCATCGATAATAGTTTGGCAAAGAATTCATTCGTTAAGTTTAAAAATATTAATACTTTTCGACTAAAATTAAGAATGATTCATTATTACTTTTTAGAATTTCCCTTCGCTTACATAAATATTATTTTGGTTTTCGGAGGTGTATTTGCCAGGCAACTGAGTGGATATCAGGCCGTTTGTTAGAACTAAAACGATTGCAGCGTGGAAGACATATGTTAGTGACTCTGAAGCACGAAGGCTGTGGTCAAATTCATTTTGAGATTCACTTGCCCCGTCATCTCGAGGGGTTCCGTATAATAAAGCATCAGTCAAATACTTGAGTCGATACACTGGAATGTCTCCTCATTCAGATTTGTAATCTTGTATTTTTGTTATAATTCATAATTGTGCCAATGAATCATTGAGTACAAATTTATCACATGAAACTAACTTCGAAATTCTGCTTTGATTTTCCCTTCACCACCTACATCCCTAACGAATGCAAAAAAAAAAAACAACAAAAAGGGAAAAAAAAAACAATCTAACCTTCATAATTTCTTTGAACCTTTTGCTTAAGTTAGAAAATGCCAATTTTTCAAGTGTGTTTGCTGTGGAAAAGATTTCCGCCATTTGTATCACTAATGCATTTTCGAAACTATTTCATCCCAATGAAGCAGTTAATGACTAAAAAAAAAAAAAAAAA
>NC_068993.1:62512696-62513179 GCF_001194135.2 Octopus bimaculoides | reverse complement strand
AAAAAAAAAAAAAAAGAAGAAAAGGAAAAAAAAATCATGCTTGTATCACTCTTTCCCTTTTCTGTATTTTGTTTTAGAAATTTACAAAGGAATCTTATTAGAGTCTTCCAAGAGTAGGATTTGATAATCTGTATTTTTGAATTTTACAACAAGCGTAAACCTTGCTATTTTTCTATTTAATTGTAATTATCCCTTCATTATGGAAGCAAACATGATGTTCTTTTAGTAAAAACAAAAAATATCCAACAATAAAATAAATTCTTTCATAATCCTACAAGGCCACCACACCCAAAAGATAATGCAATAAAAACATGACAAAGTGAAGAGAAAATTCATAAAAACCAAGAGATAATTTTCTCTTTCATCGTGTTTGCTGTTTGCTTTGAGAATCCAGGTTAATTTAAAATAATTTGCGATCAACATTTTAGATCGGTTTCCTTTTAAGAGAGAAATGGAAAGTCAATCGTAAGAAAGGGAGAGGGG
>NC_068993.1:62509800-62512176 GCF_001194135.2 Octopus bimaculoides | reverse complement strand
TATATATATATATATATATATATATATATCTGCGTGCGCGTATGTATGCAGTCTTTTATTCTTTTATTTGTTCCAGTCATTTCAATGCAGTTATGCTGTAGAACAAATCGACTCCAGTACTTATTCTTTGTAATCCTAGTACTTATACTATCGAACTCTTTTGCCGAACCGCTAGATTATATATAAAATTTCAACCAAGGCTATATTAGAAGACACTTGGAATATGATAGGGAGTGAAGCCGAAATCTAATGGTTACGAAGCGAGCTTCTGTATGTCATAGCTATACTTGTGTATCTCTCTCTCTCACATACACACACACACACACATAAACATACGCATATACACACAATCACACATAAATACATGCATGCATTCACAAATACAGACACATACATATCCTCATCATTTCTTTCAATCTACGGAGAAATAAGTAAATTAGCCCTGCTTTTTTTTCTATCTATTATATAGTTTACATATATGTATGTGTGTATTTATGAATACATATATAATGCACGTAAATCAGAATTACAATAAATTTAAACATCCCAAAGCTTGAGAACGGGGGAAATGTGAATGCAAACCCATATTACGAATTCAATAAAAACAACCAATAGCGAGGCTTTTGCTGATGAACCATTTTCCAGTTGAGAGCTTCTCGGAGATTATAAAGCCGGTTTCTTTATTTAGAAGCGTGGATCAGCTGATATATAAGCAACAGTAGGTGGCCTATTTTGCATATTTGTGCCAAATAAGGCCGGTCATTAATTAAATAATAGCTATTTCATGTACAAAACAGTGTGCTGCGGCAGAACTGAAAATGTATTTAAAGACTAGACCGACTAGTAAAGACTAACCGTATTTAAAGACTAGAACGACATGTAAGTGAAATAAAAATGTAATCAAATTTCTGCTGTGTTGTTGATGTGCAGGAAAAGAATTCATTGAGCTCCCGAGGGATTTTTTACGGTTTGCTGACAAATATTTCGTTGACTTCCTTCTCCGCATAGATTAACCACTGTCTAAAGCAATAAAGCAATCATTTGGTTTCTGTCCTTTCAGCATGCTTTTCAGCAAACATTGTTTGGTTGAATACTTAAATACTGAACCACCATCATGTAACAACAAAATTGTTCATGCGTAACTTACTTCGTGGCTATTTTATTCAAAGGTACAACGTTGTAATAAATAAACGGACAAACTTCTAAACGGATACGATGATTTAAAGATTGCTTTATTAGTCTTGCCGTCGTTCCTGTAAAATTAAAATGCTTTCTCGAGTTTTGAAAAGGAACGGTATCGTCGAATGAGATCAATTCAATAAAATACTGGGACATATTTTATCAAGCAACAAAATTAAACTGTGTTATGCGTAGCATTGTGACAGTAGACAAAGGGATATTCACATAAGTGTTACTTCTGCTAGAAATAGCACACAAATCTCAGTTGAATCAGAGAAGATTGCTTTAAAAGATGAAGAAATTATTTGGTAGTGCAGTCCTAAGGAAAGACATAGTAATCATAAATGAACTGCTTATTACCTTGGGTACGATCGATTAGGGGTGTGCTCTTTGGCTAGACTGTTATGCAAACGTCTAAAACAAGAATGACTACACGACCATAATTAATAGGTGACTGTTTCCAGAATCACACTGCTTTAATAAACATGAAATATATTGTATAAAGTAATGCTGGATACAAATACTGACAGAAAATTTATATGACCAAGTCTAGGAAGTTTGATTTGATTAAGAAACATAAATTAAATTATATAACAATGGGTTATTATTACGCAAATATCTACAAGATTTGACGGTTACAGTTAAGGAAGTGTCGCAGTATTTTGAAATTTCACAGCATATAACTTGCCTGCATTTTCTGAACTATTCCAGGACTGATTCAGAACTGTGTTGAATTACACTTTTGATAACTCAAAGCTCAAGCAGAAAATGAAAGACATTCTAAATTATGTTGCCATTCCAGGGTGTTTCTTGGCACTCGCAGATACGTGTGTATATATATATGTATATATATATATATAAACATAATTAAGGGATCAGCAAACATTTGCTTCACCACATACCGAAGTTCAGAAATAGAAATTTCCCTTTTTTTACACACTGGCTTCTTGATAAAATTCTTGTAAAAGAGTTTTATCCCTTTTTGAATTTATTTATCATATATATATATATATTACATTATTCCATATTAATATATATAATATTCAAGGCGGCGAGCTGGCAGAAACGTTAGCACGCCGGGCGAAATGCTTAGCGGTATTTCGTCTGACTTTACGTTCTGAGTTCACATCCCGCTGACCTCGACTTTGTCTTTCATCCTTTCGGGGCCGATAAACTAGGTACCAGTTGTGTATTGGG
>NC_068993.1:62507195-62509747 GCF_001194135.2 Octopus bimaculoides | reverse complement strand
ACGTGTGTGTGTATTACGTGCAACAACGTTTCATGCGCATATTATTCTTGCAAGTGAAGATAATGGATATTCTGAGTAATGGCTTATACTTTTTGAACCAATTGAAGTCGCTCGTGGCCATAAACATAAAAGAAACTGTTTTTGTTAAAATATTCTTATACTTTTTACAGAAAATATATTTGCGTGTTTCCATAAGTTGTATTCACTGTTCTTTTTTTTTTTTTCATTCTTTATCATTTTCTTTGATTAGAAATCATACCGGAATACAATACTGCCGCAATTCCAGTAGGTACTGGATGCGGGATAAATACAATTAGAATATTATTTACATGACTATGTATGTGGGTGTATGCAAATCTTCAGATATCGCTTTCAAGTAATTCAAGGTAATCCTAGGTGCTGCACAATACATACATTAGACTCGATACTTATCCATGTGATTACTACTGGAGTGTATTTCGCCAATACAAAGAAGCACAAGCCTACTAGATACTCATATCTATATACAGTATACACGTTAGGGTATGGATGAGTATATATATATATATATATATATATATGGGAGAATATACAAAAAATAACGAGGACAGGTGGTGTAAATAACAAAAGTATATATTAGTATGACGCTCGGGAATATATATATATATATATATATATATATATATATATATATATATATATATATATATATAGAAAGAGAGAGAGAGAGAAAAGATGGAGGTGGAAATAGCACAGAATTAAGACATTTCAGTTTAAGAAGGAATTTAATAAAAGATTATATAAATAGAAATATTAGTGTTACCAGTTTCAATGTATGTCATCTTATCAAATATTATAAAAATATTATAAAAATATAAAAATTTGAAAAATTTCAAGTAAAAACAGTCACATATTTTGTTCTGAATAGGAATCTTCTAGAAGAGCAGAGCGATGTAGTTTACCCTTGTTTGGCTCACGGTTCTAAGTGCTTCACAAAATGTTAGATTATATACAATGCTATTTCTACAGATGTTAGCATGCGAAACTTGGTGTTCAACTCTGGTAGTAGTCTAATGACAGCTAATAGTTTGCCTCTTGTCGAGGGTTATGATGCCTTTCAGTTGAGATCGTGTTGGATGTATTTCATGTGCGTTATGGATACAGAAATAGAAAGAGTAACAGAAAGAAAAGATGAGAGAATGTGAGAGGAGACAATGTGGCATTGGTAAATAGTCAGAGAAAAGTTGCAAATTAAAATGGGCAAAGTAACGAAAGATTAGCTAAACACCCATGTATTTGTACCATGTTGCTATGTATGTAGCATTATATTGATGACTGAAGCAACTTGCGGCATCAGTTTCCAAATAATTACAAATAGATTACTTCATGGTGAAAGAATTCAAACACTTCCCAACCGTAATTTCTTCCAAATTCTCGAATATGACTTGCAGTAAATATTTCTAACTGGAATTTATCGGAATAAAAGTCGTTGGGAATTAAAAAAAAAATCCCGTTTGATATTACAAGATTTATCTATGAGCTTATCATGTGCGTATTCCGCATAAACATTCAGTGAGAATTTCTTCAAATGTATGCTTTTGATAGAAGCTGAATTAAGATTTCTGTCGAACCGGTCGCTTTGATTTCTCCATAACATATATGAGATGTAATAAATCCCTTCCAGTTCCGTAAGTTTGAAATTCATATTTTCCTATTAATTTATAAAGATCGCATGCCTATGTTTCAAGTAGAGTCCTTTATTTTTATGTGTTTCAATGAGATATCAGCTGGTAACTTAAGACTTCACATATAATTGAACTCTGACGTTCGCATAAACCTCTTTACTGTTTCTTTTATGAGATGAAAAAAAAAAACAGTTTGGATCGAGTTTTAAAAGACACAGTATGATTCTGAAATAAAACAATACAAAACCAAAGCAGAAAAAGATTATTTTGCCACTCATAAATCTTTAATGATAAAGCACCACGTGCTTTCATCTCTATAGACAGAAGATTTATTTAATTTATTTTTCTTCAATAACATCAGGTATAACCTCTAGTTATTCCTTCTTTGCATTTCCGTCAAACTAGATTTCGTTGACACTAATTTCCTGCAAGTTAGAAACCATTTTCAATGTGTGTTCTCACACGATCGATGAAGGCTGTAGAATATATTTATTGGTGTCAGATGGAGTTTGATGCTGCTAACTTCATGTGTAAAAGAAACTGAATTGCAATATTATGTTAAAAGAAAAACACTTTGACTGGAAAATAAGAAGAAACTTCATCTTCGGATCAATGCAAATTGTTGTTTATTTCCCCACCGCTCATCTTCATTTCTATTATTACTTAAGCAGAATCCCAGAGGAGGAATTATGGAATTACACTTTATTTTCCATCTAAAATTGGAAACGACAAAAGCAGTAGAATGGCAAATATATCAAACGTAATGGGAGAGTGAACCGTGAAGGGACACACGGACACATACAATAGATTCGTCTGCTAATACGCCAATGAATGTATACGCTACATTACATACATACATACATACATACATACATACATACATACATA
>NC_068993.1:62502760-62506951 GCF_001194135.2 Octopus bimaculoides | reverse complement strand
ATATATATATTCTTTTATTCTTTTACTTGTTTCAGTCATTTGACTGTGGCCATGCTGGAGCACTGCATTTAGTCGAACAAATCGACCCCAGGACTTATTCTTTGTAAGCCTAGTACTTATTCTATCGGTCTCTTTTGCCGAAGCACTAAGTTACGGGGATGTAAACACACCAGCATCGGTTGTCAAGCGATGGTGGGGGGACAAACACATACACACGCACGCACACAAACACAAACACACGTACACACATATATATATACGACGGGCTTCTTTCAGTTTCCGTCTACCAAATCCACTCACAAGGCTTTGGCTGGCCCGAGGCTATAGTAGAAGGCACTGATCCCGGAACCATGTGGTTGGTAAGCAAGCTACATTATTTCATTCAATTTGCCATAAAGGCAAATTTGATTCGGTGAAATAAGTTTTTTATTGAATTTTCTTTTATATATTTATTCTCATTTCTCTAAGAGAAAATCACCACAAATAGTTATTACAATTATTAATAAGGATTATTTCTTACAATTCAAATAGTTATGAGCACAATATTTTAGCATTCATTTTCTGCTCCAACTCGAATTTACTTTTGGTCATTTGTTGTTTCAAGGCAAACTGCCTGTTTAAGTGTCGACAATGAACTTATTTGTATGATTTTGAAAGGGAATAAAGGTCAGATCATATAACCTGTGCAGGGCTTAGGAAGCCCTGCAGAGAACCTGCTAAAGAAAACAGCGATCGGTTTTGCAGCGCTTTTATGGGCAAGGGTTTAATTCTACGACTCAGGAACATTTACCGTTCTCAACGGTCTCTCGCAGAGTTGGCGTCTATCAGGTTACATGAATAAAGGTCTTACCTCGATGCAAAGTGCCATGAAGTGAGATCAAGCCCAACTCCACAAAACTGTGAAGAGTTCTTCGTAAACCTCACGAACATATCAACGTCAAGTAGATATATTTACTTCTGGTGTTTTAAACATTTAGGTTATCTCTGTTAAATATGAGCTGAATATCGTGACTGAGTGATATTTGTATCTAAAAAGGCGAATCTTAGGCGACAGTGACTATATGTGATTAATTTCTAGAAGACGTGTAGAGTTGTCTTATGAACCTCAGAGCACGACCTTATTCCACCCCGAATAGATGAAATGCAAATCTGACTCCTTACTTTGACAAGTTAAAAGATTTGAAGTAAACGAGAAAATACAAATTGCAGAATGTAAATTTTTTTCATATATAATGAAAATGAGAAGATATTTTGTGATTTCACTGTGACCCTGTAACAATGTTTACAAGAAAACAGAGTGGAAGTCTTTTGTTTTATTCCAATGTTTGCTCTCGAAACAATTCTGCTAAAACACTCACGAACCAGATTGTGCGATAAAGGGCGAAGGAATAGAACTACCATCCCACATTAAGCTTACTTGACAGGATATTAACCATGTAAATTGCGAGATTTGCTTTCGGTTAAGATTTGAAACTGTATCGGATTCATATGTATCCGTAAATATTACGAGATATACTCCAATCGAACAGAGTAATTGACCCGTTTTCAATTTCCGGTTCAAGCTACTTAATTCTACTTTGGCATTTAATAAATACCCTTGAGGATATAATAAACATTGCAGGATCCCAATGTACATACAGAAAAGAAAAACAATGTTTTCCAAGCTAAAAGCAATGACAATTGAAATACTCCGTCTTAAATAAATTAAATTACCTCACTGAAAATTTGTAGCTGCGTATCTCACTACATGTCTTATTTACAGAATTTAATTATGAAGACTACAAAACGACAGATCAATAGAAAAATCTCATTCAAATACACATGGTTAACTACTCGATATCAAAATGTTTAAATTTTTATTACAACATTTGTTTATGAAACTATTATATAAGTCGACAGTGAGTTTCCTGATTCAATGTCAATGTTCTTTGCTAAAGAAAAATAAAATCTCATGTGCATCTGTTTTGGAAATTCAGTTGACATAAATGGTTCCAATTGAGTAAGTATTTCGTGTGTGTTGTATTTTAAGTTATATACTTTTTCGTTTGACAATTCGATTGATAAATATCACTAAACGATGTTTATATTTATACAGACATAAAAATGCTTCCGAAAACTAATGGTTTGTGTGTGCGCGTGGAGAGAAAGAGAAAGAGAGTGAGAGAAGGGTGGGCGAACGAAAGAAAAGACTACTCAACTCGTTTTCTAGAACTTTTATTTATTTAATACAGTTCTATATTTAAGAAATGAGGAATTATAAACATTATTTACATTATTTACATTTGACGGATATTTGCCCTCATCTGATGAAGGCTGGAGGGTATATCAGCCGAAACGTTGTGTTAACACCAAACAAGATGAGCACAAACATCCATCAAATTTAAATAATGTAAATATATTTATTTGCATTAGCATACGAACATACGAACTAGGAACGGTGGGAAGTCGAATCGAGAGTTGCTCTTATCCAATTTACATGGCCACTTCTCAACCGTTTTTGGTTTAATGAAGACCCCCCCCCCGTGCTCTTATCTCAGATATCGAATAGCAGCTCAGAGACGTTGTCTTCGGATCAACCCAGGTTTTAGGATGTTGCATCGATTGACTTACTTGCCATTTACGTATTTGTTTTGAAATTATTCCTTACGTGCATTTGGCCAATTGGCAGGTATGTTCAAGTGATTTCTTTTTGGGGATGATTACCTGATTGGACTTCTCAAAGTTTTGCACGTTATTTCAGAAGAGGATTTTTTAAAGAAAAAACAACATTGAATCGCCTGCATAAATGCCGACTTTCTTTTGTGGAAATATCTTCTAAATACACACAGCTAATACACTTCTTTTAAGTTACGACGAAAACGCAAATGATTTTGATATCTATTTGGACACTTATTACCTTGTCCTTTAATATAACAGCAATTATCCTAAGCTATCAACAAAAGTATAAAGATCGATATAAACGCTCCTCAACGTTTGATCTGTTAATCGTAATTTTTAGTAAATGACGGTAACATCCGTAAGCTTTATAAACTCACCATGAAAGACTTTAGGCCCTCACGTGCAGCGTTCGCCATGCACCGTGTACATATTTTGTAGGTTTATATAGAAAATATAATTAATTTCTATACAGTAGACTGTATGATGTCTTTCAAACCATTTATATCCATATTAATCATACGGAAATATAATTTAGAAAATACTCTGTTGAATTCCATCGTCTGACTAGGCTTATCTGGGAGGTTATCTACCGAAGTAACTGACGATGTGTGGGGTTCTTTAGCAATGGTATTTAATAATATAATTACTGGATGGCACTTATGAAAAGTGTGAGCAGAATTCATGGTAGTCTTGCTTCTGTTTAGATTCCTCATCGATACATTGTTGTGAGACTAATGAGATCATAAATCTTGGCTGTTAGCCGATTGAGATTAATGATTTTTTAAAAAAATTCTTCTGTGGATCAGATAATGTATTCGCATGGGAGAATCTAGTAGGGCTGCTCAGGTATCACATTAAAGAATGATGGTGTGAAAAAAGGGAAACACTTAAGTATTAATAACAGAATATAATATGAACATAACAGCGTTCGTTTTTTATGAATCTTAATGAATCTAGTCACGTGGAACAAATGGTTTTCCTGTCATATACTGTTATATAAAGCTTCTGACTAACAGCATCTACTTACAGTTTGTGTCAAATAATATCTTCAGTCATATGAAGATATAAAAGAAACCAAGAGTATTGTTTACACATTTCTATTCTCAAAACGATAACCGGTTGGCAGCAGCTGAATGGTGAATAGCAGTATATGACAGACATTTGAAGCTCTTCACTAGGTTTAATACTGTTAAAAGATGCATTGAAATTTTATAATACGCCTTAGAAAAGTCAGTCCATATTGATTATATGAGTATAATGACATAGAATATAATATAGTTTCCATGCAACTGTATAGATTACCCTTAAAACTAAAATCTAGTCGTATGCTCCCATGTACAACCTGAAACAAATCTTTTTGTAAAGCTTTAAATGGAATCAGCCGTTTTCTAAATTGATATATGATAGCTTCGGTAATATTGATAATTTAAACAGAACAATCGCCATTTTTTGACATACTTTTCATCGTTCTTTCGGTTTGAGATTTTTGCTTAATACCTCCTCTTCTTCTTCCTCCTCCTCCTCCCCCTCCCC
>NC_068993.1:62495733-62502310 GCF_001194135.2 Octopus bimaculoides | reverse complement strand
ACTTTTAGAGAGATTTCATTACAACCAGTGATAGAAATAGATGAACAAACATCTCGTTCCCTAATAGTTCAGTATCAAGCTTTTAAAGAAACGTTGTCATCTGCTGGTATTAATACATCAATTAGAATGCATTTTTTTCCTTCATGATCTCTGACAACTGTATCTGGCCTATTGGCTTTAATTTCTCAGTCTGTGTTTATTGGTATATCCCAGAGTATGGTTGCTTTCTCGTTTTCTGTAACTTATCATCATCATCATCATCATCATCATCATCATCATCATCATCATCATCATCATTGGGAGAGAGAGCAATGCATGCCATCAGAATGACACTGGGGTACAATATACGAAGCCCAGTATAATCTTCATGATTACCCATCTGATAAGGGTACACCAGGCACATGCATCGCAGCCATATGTACGTGACATGGTGATCTCATATCAAGATAAAGACCGCATGATCGTGCAGGTGGGACCCAATTAGAATTTTCTTCAAATGGTCCTTGAATAAAGGTTTTTCATTGATGTTGAACGAAACACCCGTTTCCAGAGGTGAATTATTCAAACTCCAAAGAATTCCTCTCGTGACCATGATGCTCCCCCATCTCTTATGCACGTGATCAGAGATGCACATATCGTCAACAACTAAGGGACATGCTCAACAGGTTACGGTCAAGCAACTGACAAGCACATCTCTGGTAATGACCAGAATATTTGCTATATCCCATCTTTTTACAAAGACAAAACAATGTACATAATAACACTTCCAATCAGTTAAGATCGGAAGCCATGAGAGCCACTGCCTGGTACTGTATCAAGACATTTATTATTATTATTATTATCATTATTATTATTATTATTATTATTATTATTATTATTATTATTATTATTATTATTATTATTATTATTATTATCATTATTATCATTATTATTATTATTATTATTATTATTATTATTATTATTATTATTATTATTATTATTATTATTATTATTATTATTATTATTATTATTATTATTATTATTATTATTATTATTATTATTATTATTATTATTATTATTATTATTCAGTTAGGATTTTTTTTTCATTTTCCTTTGATAACTGGGATTTTCAGTTGAAATAATATTGTCGGTAATATTGTCTCGTTCTGTAAGTCGAAATAACGAGATATATCTATTGAATTAGAAATCAATTGTCCATTTGAAACAGGGAAATACAGGCAATTTACTGAAAGACATAATACAATGCAAACGACAATATATGGCATAGATATGAAGCGATTACAAAGGAAAACATTTCAAGAAAAACGAAGAAGAAATCAGAAAAAGAAAACATGCATAAAACAAACCAAATATAAAATAAAAAAATATATATATAAAAGAATATTAAAAGAGTTTTCAATTTACTTTTGCACTTAGTGCCATTTTGCATATATTTGGAATGTAATTGGAAATGATGTTTAATATTTATGGACGTATCTGTGTGTTCTGCTTTGGCTATTTCATATAATCTTCAGCAGCTGTTGCTTTTAAATCAGTAAAGCAATAAATGTTATTATTGTTGGATATGTTTTTTACTTAAATGTTTTGTTATACATGAAGACACATTAAACCTGTTTTTGCTTCTGTATATTATTTGAAGCAACATCAATCTGCCCCTGATTGAATAGAAACTGATAATATGATAACAGCTCAATCGGGATTCGAAACCGTATAGCAAACACAATTACTACAGAGAGAAGGGGAGAATTCATGAGAATATAAGGCTCCGTGTACCTACTTTTTTTATTTTGTGTCTATGTATACAAGTATTTGAAGGGATACGAATGCGAGTGTATATATGGTATTTGCGTATGAGCGGTTGTGTATTATTTAGCGAAATTGTGAGCTTCATAAAGAGCAACAGTGCCTTTCCTTAGGCCTTCAACTTCTCGACTGAGTCGTCAGGGAAGGCATCATGACACGTGACTGTTTTGGACAACTGATCACAGCCAGGAATAGTGAAAGAGAAAGTGAAGAATCGACTCCAATTCAAGACACACTTTATTTAAGGCAATACAATCGTTTTAAAAGCGCACAGCATAGATTCAGATTTTGACTGCTGGCATTTCGTTTTGCGTCTATAACTAATTTATTTGAAAAATTATTACTATCAAAAACTCACCCTTTCTTTATGCTTATATCATATTATAGATAAATTTTCCTGTCGTGTGTTACCTTAGAGTTATTGTTCAATCAGCCGCTTTTACGTTTCGCCAAATACAAGTCCATTAAAATTACTACCAGTTAACTTCTCCGCAGAAATTCAAACGACTGTTACCTCATACGAAGAATGTGACCCTGCACCCAAAGTTTCCAACCCTCTGTCATATGTTGAGAAAATTTCTG
Source organism: Octopus bimaculoides (assembly GCF_001194135.2). Lineage (NCBI taxonomy): Eukaryota > Metazoa > Mollusca > Cephalopoda > Octopoda > Octopodidae > Octopus > Octopus bimaculoides. The sequence continues at coordinate 62,499,925 of NC_068993.1, read as the reverse complement.
ATTTCTAAACAGAAATAAGTGGAACTACTAAATGGAATCATCATTATTACTAAGAATGTGACATAAGAAGTTTCAAATTCACACTCATTAGTGATGCGGTAATAATAATTATTTTAACATGTATTATTATTTTTATTTTACGTTCTTGTACGCTCTCATTTGTAATCCCGAAACTTCGGCTTTGTTTCGCATCTTTTCGTGTAGGAAAATAAAGCTAGCATTCCGTCGGTTACGAGGACGAGGGTTCCAGTTGATCTAATCAACGGAACAGCTTGCTCGTGAACATACCGTCCAAGTGGCCGACACGCTTACCCTTAACGTAGTCCTCAGAAAGATCCAGTGTGGTACACAGAATGTGAAATAGCTGGCCCTTTGAAATATGAGTGCTACTCATGTTTACCAGCTTAGTGGACTGGAACAGTGTGAGATAAAGTGTCTTGCTGAAGGACACGACGCGACGCCGGGAATCGAACTTCTGATCTTACGGCCGTGAGTCAAAAACCTGAACCACTGGAGTAGATATAATGGTTTGTCTCACTAAATGGGTTATCTCACTAAAATAATTATCTCACAATATGTCTGCATAAGACATTATAATTTACTAACCATACTCACGAAGAAAACACTGCTAAATTTTCCTCAAATTACACTTTACTACTTTAAAAGGGGGAAGAAATTATTGGACCATAAAAACCCAGATATGCAAAAAGAGATTTGATGTTCACAACTGGAACATTTTTGATGAGGATTCTATTCGACCGAGGCTTGCCCCAGAATAATCCACAACACAACCAATATAAGAATATACAAGGCAGATTGCTTATTTGTCGCTTTACGTGCTAAAAAAAAATAGCAGGCCTATTCTTGTCTTTTGAAGACACAATATTCCCAATGTAGAACCAAATGCACAAAATACTATGGCTGCCAAATATGTCTGCTGGAGCAGCAGTGAAGTATTGGGGTCTAAACAATAAAAACAGCAATAACATAGACAACAGAGAGGGACAGAGAAGGAAGAAATATCGCATTGAAAGCAAAGAGACAGTAAAGCTAAAAATGTGTAAGTGAAACTCTTTCACTCCGTAATGACTACGATAATGGTAAATACCTATAGTAATAATTCCGTTCTGCAAGGATGGACTCTTGAAGCGAAACATTGAACAAGACAGAATAGTCTCACTGGCAGACCGTGCGAGGACATATAGACATGTCTACTTGCCAAAACAATTTCATTGGCTGCATAATACTCTGCGTGCGTGCGCAAACACACACATACTTGTGTGTGTATCTCTCTCTCTCTCTCTTTCTCTCTCTCTCTCTCTTTCTCTCTCTCTCTCTCTCTCTCTCTATCTATCTATCTAACTATGTATCTATCTATCTATCTATTTATCTATTTGTTTATGTATCTATCTGTTTACTATCTATCTGTCCACCAATATCTATATCTATCTACCTATCTCTCATTCTCTCTCCCTCTCTGTCTGTCTGTCTGGCTCTCTCTCTCTCTCTCTTTCTATCTATCTATCTATCTATCTATCTCTTTATATGTATATATATATATATATATATATTGGCATACATAAGTTTATACGGTTGTTTTCAAAAAGAAAAATCGAGAACACTCAGTACATGATGTTGAGTATATATTTATTGAGTAGCTGGTTTCAAAACATCATAAATCACGTGCTACTATTGAAAGGGATGGTGTTGTAAATTTTGAACCAAAGATTAACAACATATACGGACCACGGAAAATACACAAGTAGAAGGAACTTAATAACACAGAAAAAGATAAAATAACGAAAACCAAAGATCTGAGGACATAGGGCTGGAATCGCACGTCCAGAACGTCTAACGTAACGCCAAAGTAGTTTTATAGACGTTAATTTGACACAACTCTGCTCATACGTACCAAGATTTATCTGGACGATATTGATTTCCTGTTTCATCTAACCAAAACAATAGAACCAGATTCATTGTTGGTCAGTTTTGATGTAATAAGCATCGAAACATATTCCATAGGATTTAAGAATAACAACTATCAAGTATTGGGTGGGAAATCATAGACAGTTGACTCTCATGAGATTTCTCGTGGAATTTACATTAGACATTGTCAATGTAATTTCTTAGAATATTTTCTTTTATCTACAGACTAGAAATACTGGCATGGGAATAATATTTACTGTAATAACAGCAGAAGAAAACGATGGTTCCAAATTACAACTAAAAATAGCACCTAGAGCAGACGAGAATAACGCGAAAAACAACGCAAAAGAAATCAACAAAAACGGCACGAAGCTAATTCAACAACAATACGGCTACGATGAATATGCGCCGGATGTGGTAAAGAAGTGACAGAAGTGAGAAATAAAGATCACAGCGAATGAGATCTGTCTGTTTGATTCGATTGAAAAATGCGTTGAAAATGAAGCAGACATGTTTTTATTCAAACGTATTCTGACTGGAACATTTGAGTTTTGTTTTACGTTTTAGACTGAACAGAAATGTTATGTTTTACGGCATTTTACACCAGTATAGACTAGAGAGATAAATGTTCACCTCGTCTTTCACTGTCAATCTAACATGATATTATTTTTGAATTTGATTCAATATCTTGTCTCCTTTCCTTTCAATTTTTTATAGTTTTTTTTACTTCTTTCGTATACCTTCGTTTTTGTTCTTTTTATACGTTTCCTTTGCTTTCCCCCTCCTCTCATTTTTAAAGCACATTTATGATTATTTACTCCATCTTGCGATGAGGTTTACATTAGATTCACTTCAAGGACGAAAGAAAATTATAATAAATTATAATAAATTTTTCAGCCGGTAAGATGTGATTTGAGATAAATTTAGTTGTTGTTTCCAGCAAATTCCGAATCACGTCATAAATTTTATGATATGATAATGTAGAGTAGATTTTTCTTCAAAGTGAGTGGTCTAGAACGTTCGTCGGAGCCTCTGAAGAGCAAGATGGGAATTATTAATTATAAGCTCTTAAAGATGACAAACACTTCAGTCATATTAGGTTAATGGACGCGAGAGGAAAGCCGTGTTGTACATAACACACAGACAGTAACACGCGCGCAAATTCCTTCACACGCACATACACACACACATAATATTCATACATATATATGTATATGTATATTTGCATATGTGCGTGTCTGAGTACATGAGTATATATATACATATATATATACATGTGTGCGTGTGTGTATACATATATGCATACATATATATAAATATACATATATACATATATATACATACATATATACACACATATATATATATATATATACACACATATATACACACCCACGCATGTATCTATGTAGTGTATATATGTATGTATATGTTTATATGAGCGACTGTTTGTATATATTTTCTCATTTGTGTGTATGTGTTTGTGTGTGCGTGCGTGTGTGTGTGTGTGTGTGTGTGTGTGTGTGTGTGTGTGTGTGTGCAATTTATTTTTCAGAGGAGATACAAAGCTTGACATCATGTTTCTATTTCTAATATTTCTAAAGAGGTGCTTCGAAAAGGATTACCATAACATCTACTAGAATATTAATAGATTCATTGTATCTTACGTTTTATTTTGTCTTTTATTTCGTGTTTCGAGAAATACTTTTTATGACTTTGGAAGTATCTGCTCCATTTCATTTCATTTTATTTCATTTATTTCCTGGCAAGACGTCAAAGGGTTTTTTTTTTAATACCAGACTTTAAGTAACAGCGACCTTATCTCCTTTCGCTAACGCTTCTAAAAAGACAAGCTCGCTCGCTATTTGTCTGCCCCATAATCTATCCTAATGTGGTTTCGTTGATGTGATTGTGGAGCTTTAGTCTAAACGAAGCACGGTATTTGTTTTCATTTCATTGTTTTCAGTGATCAGATGCCGCCGAAGTCGGATTTCACTTTGATCCTACGTGACACTGGGACTGATTCCATCGACTAGACTCATCACCTAAACTCTATGTCTTTTGTCAGAACAAGAAATCAATATGCCATTATAGAACACTATATCCAGCTAAGAAAGAGTCGGCATATAAATTTGGCTATGAAAATATTTCAGCTCCACTTCTCACTTTACTGTTGTCATCATCATCATCATCATCATCATCATTATTATTATTATTATTATTATTGTTGTTGTTGTTGTTATTATTATTAAGGCGGCGAGCTGGC
>NC_068993.1:62494816-62495723 GCF_001194135.2 Octopus bimaculoides | reverse complement strand
TCATCATTATTATTATTATTATTATTATTGTTGTTGTTGTTGTTATTATTATTAAGGCGGCGAGCTGGCAGAATCGTTAGCACGCTGGACGAAATCCTTAGTGGTATTTCGCCGGTCTCTACGTTCTGAGTTCAAATTCTGCCGAGGTCGACTTTGCCTTTCCTCATTCGGGGTCGATAAAATAAGTACCAGTTGAACACTGGAGTCGATGTAATCGACAATCCCGTACCCTAAAAAATGTTGCCCTTGTGGCAAAATCTGAAATTAAAATCACTTACGGAGAAACATTTTCAGCCCCACCACCATCACCACCGCCACTGTGTTTGGAAGGATAAGTCGATGTGTAAAGCGATGTTAGAAAATGGTGTAAGACACTTTGTCCGATTCTTTATTGATTGTGTCACCCACAGCATTCGTGTCCATACGTGTATTTTATATTAAGTTTTGAGTTAATCAATTTGAAGTCGGCCATTGGATGAAATTCAAAAGTTATCACATAACAAAATAGAAAAAAGAAAAGAAGAAAGGGCTGTACTTCAATCAAGGAAAAAAAAATGATCTGACAAAGAATATATTTATGAATTTCATAGAGTTTAGATATTAAAAGATAATTGATAATATATCTAGTGAAATTTGAGATTCAATTATGAAACCACTTCGTTTTAATAGTGTTATTAATGTGAAAGATGCTTTATGTTTCTTTAAAAATAGGATTTAAAATACGTTCGAACTGAACGCAATTGACAGAAATCAATATTTCAATTCAGAAAACAAACAAAAAAGACTTAATTTTCGGTTGCGCATTTATTAATATGTCCATTTATATCCGTGATATCCCATAACTTGTTTCATAGAACAGTATTATTTTAACTGTTTATCTGAAAATATATATTTCAATTTACGCATT
>NC_068993.1:62491129-62493629 GCF_001194135.2 Octopus bimaculoides | reverse complement strand
GCGAGAGAGCATTAACATTTTTATGACTGTATCATTATTTTGATGAGCTGATTTCAATATGTAAATTTCATTTGCGAATGAGTATGGTATTAAATTATCTCCTCAAGTAATAATTAATTCGGCAGCATAATCAAGAATTCAATCACATAGTAATTTGCTACAAAATACTACTTTAGCATATCACCTTAAGCTATAACAGTTGATGTTGTTTGCGTTTTTATTGTAATTGTATAGCACTCCAGATTGTGTAGATGTTTGTCCAAAAGGGGTTCCAAGCAAGCCTTCCCCTTCATGTTTATGGTGAATTCAAAGTCAATGCCATCGCTTACCCTTTGTCTCTCTCTCTCTCTCATTCTCTTCCTCCATATATATATATATATACATATATACATATGTACATATATATATACACACACACACACACACACACACACACATATATATATATATATATATATATATATATATATATGTGTGTGTGTGTGTGTGTGTGTGTGTATACTAGGCACAGGAGTGGCTGTGTGGCAAGTAGCTTGCTTACCAACCACATGGTTCCGAGTTTAGTCCCACTGCGTGGCACCTTGGTAATGTGTCTTCTACTATAGCCTAGGGCCGACTAAAGCCTTGTGAATGGATTTGGAGACGGTAACAGAAAGAAGCCCATGTCATGTGTGTGTGTTTGAATTTGTACGTCTGTGTTTGTCCTCCCTACCATCGCTTGACAACCGATGCTGGTGTGTTTTCGTCCACGTCAACTAGCGGTTCGGTAAAAGAGGCCGATAGAAAAAGTTCTAGGCTTATAAAGAATAAGTCCTGGGGTCACAGTCAAATGCGACCCTTGTCAAATGACTGCAACAAGTAAAAGAAAAAAAAATATTTTTGTATATGTGTACATATATAATTAGTATATGTATATGTATGTGTATGTATGACATTTAGTTTACAGTATTTTATAGCAAATTACTATATTTACATACGTGTGTTTAATTATACGAAAGACTTCGGTACAACTCGATAGTATAAGATTATATCGATTGCACAGCGCGAATCTGGAGCAGCAGCCAAATTCTTAGTCTAAGTAAATATATGAAGAAATTCTATACAATATATTGCGTACTATCTTTTATTTAGAACCAGTTGCATTAAGTGATTATCTCTCTCACGCTCTCCCTCTCTCTCTCACCCTCTCTCTTTCTGTATATATATTCAGACAGACACATAGAAACACACACAGACACACATACACACACATACTCACATATTCTATTATTAGGATTTTTAAGAATCAAGGCACATCAACTAGTAGGACGCCAGAAATAGCTTATAGAAATCATAGTGAAATAAACAACATTGAAGACATGAAGTGATGGTAGGATACCGTAAATATGCAAGCGACAAATTCAAGTTAAACCACAGATGCGATTGAGGGTGGGCCCTCGATGGGAGGTAGGCGTAAAACATAAACAGAAATGGCGTTTAAAATGTACGACACTCATTCTGGTAGACTTTTACTTATTTAATGCAATCATAATAGATTACATAATATAGAATCCACGATCATCAGATAAAACTTTAAACATAAGATTTCAAACCTCGACAGGTCATAGCCAACGTCTACTTGATTTTGTATCTATCTATCTATCTATCTCTCTATCTATCTATCTATCTATCTATCTATCTATCTATCTATCTATCTATCTATACATACATACATACATACATACATACATGCGAGCATACATAAATATACGTATGCATGCAAATACATACACGTATACATATATATGTATGTATGCACACACACATATATACATATGTATATACGTATGCATATATATATACCGTATATATGTATATATACATGCATACCTATATAGATATGTATATATATATATATATATATATATATATATATATATATACACACACATTTGGGTGTATGAGTTAGTGTATGCATGTCCATGTTTATATGTACGTGTGTAGATAGAATCTAGCCAGGTATTTCTATGGTTCCAAGCTACTTCTTTAGACTATACGTTAGAACCGTTTATTACGTGTATCGCAGGAATATACTAAAGTACTTCATGAATCTGAGCTAGAAAGTGAATAAATATACGTTGATCAATATAAGAATATTAAATTGGCAAGTTGATGACTAGTCCGTGTGTCTAGAGTCCACTAATTCACCTGTTGATACCTGTACAAAGAGAAATCTGCAAAGGCATTTATCTCTATACATCTATGTTTTAATGGCAGATATCTCACAATGGAATTTCTTCTTGAACAAAAATAAAAACGCCATATCAGAAATTGTATCCTCGTTCATAGAAGTTTATAGGAATGTACTCGTCTGTGTATATGTATGTTTGTAAGTGTGTATGTGTGACTGTTCGTTTTAATGTGCATATGTCTGAGATTCCACATGCTTGTGTGTGTGTCTCCTGGTGTGTGTGTCTGTGTGTGTGTGTGTGTGTGTGTGTGTGTGTGTGTGTGTGTGTGT
>NC_068993.1:62488407-62491106 GCF_001194135.2 Octopus bimaculoides | reverse complement strand
GTATGTGTGTGTGTGTGTGTGTGTTTGTGTGTTAGTTTGTATGAGAGTAGTTGACAATTATATGCTAAGTAAATTGAACTAAAATGCATGAGTTGAGGCTACTCCGAATTAATAGTCTGTGGTTTGAAAAAGACGGTAAAAAAAGGGGAAAATGTAAGGCAGTAACGAATACGAAGACTACAGCGGCGTTGATGAGCTGAAGCGGGTGTTTCCACACCGCAGCGTGACTTGCTAGAAATCACAGCTAAATTCAAATGTCTAAGCGTCTCAACGGAAACTGATTTGATCATAGCACAGGCAGATCAGGACACACCTAAGACTCTCTGCTCGGTCCCTCCTCTCGAAGAATGTGAAAAGAGAAGAAACAGACACAATGCGTAAAGTTTAATAAAACCTTGATATATTTCGGGATCAAAATCCCATCTTCAGAAGAAAAGAACAGTCTATAAAAAGTCCAGTTATGTAGGATTTGTTAATCCTATCAACAAAATGGTCACATGCAGTACAACAGCCCTGCATCCTAACGAACTGTCTTATCCATGATTCTAGTATGTGCTTACGTACGTTCGTGGTTTGCTATATACGATGCTCCAAATATGGCAACCGCTACATCGATAGCACAACACGACCACTGCACGTCCGAATTAAGGAGCATCTCACCACCAACGCGTCCTCGTTTTGCAGACACCTCACCAGATGTGGCAACAGCACCAAGCAGGGATGGGACTTTGAGCCCGAATTATATTAAGGTTTTGTTAAACTTGCTGCATTGTCAGAAGCTCTCTATTTCCTCTCTTTACACACACACACACACTATATATATATATATATATATATATATATATATATATATATATATGGTTTCTTTCTCTACTTAAACTGAGCAGTTAGTAATTTACATATCCTGTATTCTATTACGACTGAGTATGCTTTAACATTATTTCATGAAAAATTGTTATTTTTCGAGGTCTAAATCTTAATTCACTGAAATTAGTTTTCTCTATTTGATTATATTTCTCGGCAGGTTGTATGATTCACACGCATGTGTGAATGCATATCTGTACATGCTGTGTATTTATGTACAGAATATGTGGATACATGTCTAATCGTAATCTTTAAAATAACTAGGATGTCATATTTGTCTGTTCAACCACTTGGTTTCCTCATGCCTTGCATAAGTAAATTATTCTATCGTATTATGCAGAGATCTTTTTTTAAAAAAAGAATGGGAACAAAACAAAGGAGAAATTTATAGTCTTTAACTGATCGATGCAAAATTATAAAACTTAATGTCACATAAATGAAACGGAGTAGGTTGTAAGGTATCCTTTATTTAGAATATTTTTGTGGATTCATAAACTTTTAGAGATACGAAGAAATACATGATTCAGACAATAAACAGGCCATAATACCCATCTGAGCGATTATTTGAAAGATGCGTGTTTCAATAAAAAAAAAGCGTGCATTATAAAGAGAGTTATCCGGAAACAAAGCCGAGGCGGGGCACTTCGTAGCAGTTTTGCCAAAACATAAAAGCAGAAAGAATTTCCGGAAAACTAGTCAGAAATGAAAAAGTTACGACTGATTGCAACGAAGCCTTCAATGAAAAGGCGAGAAGAAAACAGAAAAAGAAATTTTGAAATTTTAAAATAATTTTGAATAACATTTCCGGCTGAAATGCAGTCCAACGTTTAAAAGAGAAATCCTAAGCAAGTTTTTTTTTTCTTAAATTTTGAAACTGTTACGAAAGATATGCTTATTCTCAAATCTATCATACATTCAGAGCTGCAGTTTACAATGTGAAATATTTCAAGGCGTTTGACTATGATTTGAGGTAACCCAGCCGCCGCTTCATCTAGCATATTAAACGGACTCTTAGAGGGCCTACATTGGTACACTAATTCCTACGCACAGGATCATGTCACTGCAGATACACTATATTAGATATCGTTCTCACGTTGGTATATATAGCGATATCTATCTATCTAAGGATATATATATATATCCCCCGGTAGCACTAAAATATACTTTTCTACTCTACGCACAAAACCCGAAGCTTTTAGGGAGGTGGCCAGTCGATTAGATCGACCCTAGTACGCTACTGGTACTTAATTTATCGACCCCGAAGGATGAAAGGCAAAGTCGACATCGGCGGAATTTGAACTCAGAACGTAAAGACAGACGAAACACCGCTAAGCATTTCGCCCGGCGTGCTGACGTTTCTGCCAGCTCGCCGCCTTTACGAGACTAGAATATTGTTTACATAGGAGATTGATTGGCTGGACCGCTGTGAACGATACTCCTTTATACTGCTTTAATTGAGACACTTTACTCAGAAGAAAAGCGAAGATATAGCGAAGATAATAGCGAGCTAAAAACCTAAAGAAAAACAGAAAATGAAGAAAATAATAGTTAACATACACACCCAGCCACCCACTCATATTTGCACATAGATTGATGCGAAAACGGACACTCAGACTTTTGTGCAGGCAGGATAAAGAAAACTGGTTTGATGGTCAAGAAAGCTGGAAACAGGCTCCGGATCTCAATGTACAATAAAATTCTAGTAAACAATAGTCGGCTGAATGCTGTCAGCCCGTTGTTCTATAATGCAGACGCTCTTATTGCATGTTCTCTCTTTCGCCATACACAGACCGATGAGCATACATATATAGATAGTCACTCACGCGCGCCCATAT
>NC_068993.1:62487631-62488113 GCF_001194135.2 Octopus bimaculoides | reverse complement strand
GTATAATAGATAAAAAAATATATGTAAAGATAGATACAGTTATACAGATAAGTAAACAGACAAGTAGATTGATACAGATATGAAGACAAAGGGAGATGCAGGCAGACAGACAGACAGCCAGACAGCCAGACAGACAGACAGACAGCCAGACAGACAGACAGGCAGATAACAGATAGATAGATAGATAGATAGATAGATACATACATACATACATACATACATACATACATAGATACATAGATACATATATACATAGATACATAGATAGGAGGAGGATAAATCTAGATTGATAGATGGATGGATAGACAGATATAAACTTTCAAGCAGAGGTCTGAACTTATTAAACGATGTATCTTTTTTTTTACTGCAAATGCTTAGTAAATACTCCAGAGTTAATTAGGTCTACGGCAATAATGTGCTTATGAAGAAAACAGAAGCAAGGGGGGGGGAGGGTATAGCTCATATATCATCTTAAAGTACAT
>NC_068993.1:62482937-62487621 GCF_001194135.2 Octopus bimaculoides | reverse complement strand
GTACATTTGCCTCTCCCTCCTCTCTCTCTACCTTTATATATATATAGTATCAACCAAACTATCAGATATTGTTATATATCGCTGTTCACAGTGCACTTTTTGGATCGTTTTAGCTTGGCATGACGCCACCTCTGTGTGTGCATGAATACATGCATTTAGAAGTACGAAGAGCTGTCTGTTTTCCACGATTATGCAACTGTAGATACAAGCACCTCACCATCATATACTATTACTACAACAACTACAACAACGACAACAACAATAATAATAATAATCGTTTCTACTGGTGGCACAAGGTCTGAAATCTGTGGGTAGGGGACTAGTTGATTATATCGACCGCAGTGTTTCACTGAGTAAACTCAAAGGGTTTTCTGTAGTAAAGATTGTTTGCCAACATAACATGGCAGTCCTAGTTTAGGGCTGATGTTGCTGCGAGGGAATCTGGCAGCCCGACCCCTCATCTCAAAACAATCTCTCTGTATCGTGATTTCTGGGTTATTTCTCTTCATCAGAACATAATTGTTTTGAGCTGAGTGGGGGTGCTAGATTCCCTTGTTCGAAAATATAGGGATACAGATCGTGTCGTACTACAGCCAGCTGGAGACGATGTCTCCTGGGGCTAAATTACAGCAACATTCATCTTAAACCAGGACTGCCATGTTATGTTGGCAAACAATCTTTACTACAAATTACTGTTACTGAATATTTCGCGTTGTGAGATTTTAAAATGGTAATTTTCTAAAGTGTGTTTTGTATATTTAAATTTTTATTCATGTTTATCAATTTCGAAAAGGCAAAAATGAAACGTGTAAGATGTTTGAACACCAGCCAATTTGTCGCAAATTTATATCCTATGCCAGTGTTTCCTTTCATCTTGGCTACCAAGGAGAAATCAACGTTTATGAATCGTTCAAAACAGCAGTAGAGATTGTTGAGGATCTGGAACACTGGTCTAGTTTGCATTTGAGCAATATCTGGTTCAATATCTCAGTAGTATGAGAGGAGAATTTCTTCTGCGAACTCACTGTATACTATATTCCCCTTATTTCAATAAAATAAAAAAATAAAAAGCATCAATGCAATTAAAATGATTGAGCGAAATGCTTTATCGTGTTAGAGGACTTTAATTGCATTATATATATATATGAATCAAATATGCATATTTTATGTTTTGTCTGCAAACATAATTAATCTCAGTGAGTTAAATTTTCGCTTGAAAATTTGAAGAATATGTATTTTAACGCTTTTGGAATTTGAACAGATTAAATGCTTCGGGAAAATAAAATTCCCATTACATTCGCTGTGAATAAATATATTTACTATATATCTTGTCATATATCATTATTATGTATTATGTTGTATATTCATTTCATATCATATTATATAATATTTTGTATTATATTATACATTTATTATATATACTCAATATTATATCATACTTATATATTGTATATTATATTGTATAACGCTTATATATTATATATTATATTTCATTTATATATATATTATATATAATATTATGTGTTCATTATAGTGCATGGAGGTAGTTCTGTTTTACCACAAGTTAAGTTGATTTTTCATGATGAAAATCATCTTCCTTATAACTAAAGTGCGTACAAATGCTGTGTTTATATTTGGTAATGCTGTGTTTATATTTGGTCTCAAAAACTAAAGAACAACTAGTTTCCAACAGAATGCATGAAGCGTAATCGTTTTTAGTCATTGCTTTAACGTCCATTATACCTTTGATTAACTTTGTTTCAAATGTTTTCGACTAAGAACACTCTAGACAGCCATAGTTAAGGCAGTTTACTTTCTCATACACCGCAAATCGCATTTGGAGAAAAGGCTATCCTAAAAAAAGAAGCCAAAGATTTTCCATTCCTCCGTAATATTCAGACACTTGCAACTAATTAGAAAACAAAATACGAAAGCCGAGACCATCCTATATTCATTGCTAACCTCTTATATCCGAGCATGGATATATTTCAAGCTAGATCAGTGAGTATCGTTTAAGGTAGTAAAACAATAGGAAACAAGTTGAGGGATATTTATCAGCTCCATCTAGCTGTTTGAACGACCTCTTAGAAAGGTCCTTGGTGTCCCTTCATGTAGTTCTAAGATTACATATCAACAACTATCACAAAGACAAGAGACAATAGATTTCTTTCTGATAACGGAAAAACTACCTGTTCATGGGAATGTGAGAAAATAAGCTACAGAAACGAGATTAGATTCTTCACTCTTCATAGCAAGTGTAGCTATTTACACTTTACCAATGATGATGATGATGATGATGATGATGATGATGATGGTGGTGATGATGATGATGATGATCATCATCATCATCATCACCATCATCATGATGATGACTTGAAGTAAGAGTACAGATTGCTTCGCAAGCCTACAAAAATATCTGTCTGATGCATCACATTATTAGTGAGTCGACAACATTGAGTTCGATACTCGATACTGTAGTTCTGTCTATGCCATAATGTTGGACGAGATTTAAAGAAAAAAAGAATCAGCACTTAAGGCGATTGTATGCCAACTTTTTAAAGAATTTCAGTCGAACTTATTATTTTATATCCTAGTACTTATTCTATCAGTTCATTTTGTCGAACCGCTATGTTACGAGGACGTAAATACACCAACATCAGTTGTCAAGCGTTGATGGGGGACAGACACCGACATGCACCCATGTGTGAATGTAATTTCTCTCCTATAATTTACTATAGTAGAAGATACTTGCCTAAGATACCACACAGTTCGACAGAAAACGGAACCATGGAGCGAACTTTTGGCCACACAGTCACACCTGCGCTTGCTGGATTGATTCCGATCATAAGTTTGTTCAAAGTTGCTCTGGTGTTACACACACAAAAAGGAAACTGCTATATTAGAAAAAAACACTAGTATTATTTACTGATTTAAACACTGATTTAAACCCCAAACTTATAATAATTGCAGAGAAACTTGTAATAGTGTATAGAACGGCAACAATAAAACCAGAATAAATTTGCGAAGATCGATAAGGGAAATGATGCGAGTTGAGAATTATCTAATTTTAGATTCGATTAATGAAAAAGAATTGATACCATTAATGGCTTATCGTCAATAAAACGTTATTAAGGTTAGCATATGGAAGCTACATTGGTTAATTGGTAAAGATGGATAACATTTATGTAAGTCTGTACTCTTCTCTTCCACACGTACTCCATCTTCGTCTCGCCCTACCTATCCTGTTTTCTTTCTACATCTTTCTCACTGATACTCACATACATATGAACATGTGTCCACACACACACACACACACACACACACACACACACACACATACACACACACACAAACACATACAAAACACACACATACATACATTCGTGCATACATACATACAAGGTAGCTGTCTGCACTTAGACGCGTATGACCATCACTGAGAAATAATTTAATCTAACTGTTAAAGACAATGGCTGTCAGAAATGCCTGTGAAATTTACAGTCAACAAAAGCTTGCACAACACTGCTAAGACTCTCTCCTACGAAGCCAAGTAGCTAAGTAGTCTTGAAACAAGCAAGAGATGTATCTCTGACTTCATTATAAAGCAAGTGTTATTTTCTGAATTTCTTTCTTCTACTGAGATGTCTAAACAAGGACGAAAGGTTTCTCACTCTGAAGCTGTCGGGTGGCGATTGACATTTTTGAGCTCATCTGTCCTTTGACATTTTTGTTTTTCATCCTGCAGGGTGTCTAGCGTCGACCACCCACCTTATATACATACATACATACAAACACACATACATACAAAAACACATACACATATATACACATATATACATACATGAAAAAACATACATACAGGTATAAAATATCAGTCAGTTATTACGCGCATTACAAACGCAATCAGTAAGAGGAACCACATAAATGTGCAAGACTTTTCTGAAGTCCAAAATGAGAATTTGTTTTTGTTATTTACTTGCCAGCGATGGCGCTTTGCATCTTTGATAGAAGAGAATTTATGCATGCATACATACATAAGTATATTATAACCCCCCCCCACACACACACACATACTCACTCATTAGTGATCATAGACATACAAAGCATCGGTTTATCCTGGGCTATAGTAGATGACACTTGCCCAAGGTACTGTGCGGTGGGGATGAACCCGAGACTGCGTGGTTGCAGAGCGAGCCTCTTAACCACACAGCAATGCCTACGAGGTTATATTTTTTTTTTCAAAGATTGCCCGCTTATATAATTTTTGTAGCACACACCCTAATTGAATATCACATATCAGCTATGAGGCCAATTCTACGTACAACCAGGTGCGCATGCGTATATACGTTCGTACATGTGTGCGTGTGTCTGTGTTTACGCAAATGTACATTGGTGTTTGAGTTTACAGACAATAAGACAATGTAATCTAAGTGGAATGCAAGTATTTATGGTAGCACTGAGTATATTCGATGTTATTATTCTGCGGTTCACCCAAATATGAAAAATCACTTAACTGATATCTGGGATACAAAAGCATGATGTTTACGTCAAAAGCAATATGAATGAGCAGAATTTCAAAAGAATACGCAGAGTACAAAATGGTTTTAATGAGAATGTTGATATGCATATACACACACACACACACACACACACACACACACACATATATATATATATATATATA
>NC_068993.1:62479160-62482475 GCF_001194135.2 Octopus bimaculoides | reverse complement strand
TATATATATATATATATATATCATACAGAGAGAGAGAGAGAGAGAGAGAGAGAGAGAGAGAGAGAGAGAGAGAGAGATACACACATGCCCCAAAACATACATGTACATGTGTATGTATACAGATGTATGTTTATGGTCTGTCTTTCCGTCGGTTTTGACAACGATTGTTTTAGTTGACGAGATCAACGGAACAGCCTGCCCCTGAAATGGACGTGCAAGTAGTTGAGCATTCCACAGACACGCGTACCCTTAACATAGTTCTCAGGGAGAAAACATTGTTGTGGAAGAGGAGGAATTTCCTTGCTTGTTATATTGATTTCAAATTTTGCCACAAGGCCAGCAATTTTGAGGGTGGGGGAAGTTGATTACATCGACCCCAGTACTCAACTGGTACATGTTTTATCCACGCTAAAAAGATAAAGTCCATCCTAGCGATATTTGAACTTACAATGTAAAGACGGACGAAATGCCACAAAGCATTTCATCCGGTATGCTAATGATTCTGCCGACTTGCCACCTTCCTTGCTTGTAATATTGCTTCTGTTTCGCTGTCACTATTTTGTTCGGTGTCTTTGCAAGACCCAAAACCGCCAGAAGAATAGGTTTTGTTGTTGACGTGCAATAATCAGAAGAAATAGCGTTTAATTGTATTTGGAATGTTCTGGAATCAATCTATTACTTCGTATGTGCTACTCAAGAGAAGTAATTTCGAGTTTGCTTTAACTTTTGGCAAGAATTTGCCATTGTTTTTTTACAAATATGTATATGTGGAGGGGTATGTGTGTGTATCTGCGTGTGTGTGTAAGTCTGGCTGTGTATGTGTGTGTGTGTGTGTGTGTGTGTGTGTGTTCGTGCATATGTATGTCGCTGCTCAGTTTTATTTCAAGATTTCTTGCCAATAGAGAAAGAGCCGGTTTCTAACCTAGACCCAAAGCTCCGAGAGACAGGTAATAAACTATATTCTATAAAGGAATTACTATCAAACTTTGCCTTAAAATGTTTTTTAACGTCTTCCATCGTTTGGCTGCCGTGTGCTTTTTTTTGTTCTCCTATTTCTTCACGAAGTGGTCATGTTATCTGAGCTTGAACATTACGTAAATCGTCAAATTCGATCAATATTACTCAAACCGCCACTATTGTGCCTATTATTCAATGAATATAAGCCTGACACTCACATATGAGTATTTGCATTCATTGAATGATATTCCCACCCCATATATATATATAGAGAGAGAGATAGATAGATAGAGAGATAGATAGATAGAGAGATAGATAGATAGAGAGATAGATAGATAGAGAGATAGATAGATAGAGAGATAGATAGATAGATAGATAGATAGATAGATATGGACAGATTCTGTATTTCAGACGCTTTATTTGAATGCTTCATTTTAACACATCGACCGTATCTAAATACTAATATTGCAAATTAACTGAGAAACAACTTTATTAAAACCGGGTTTTATTCCTTTGATTTTCATTTGCTATATTTTATAATTACATTTAATTTGATTTATGTAAATGGGAATAATTCGCTGGTATTTTTGATGTGGACGTTGCTCACGCCGTCTACATTGTTTGTAACTATGTCCGAAATATTGTATGTAATAGAAAATAGCATACACTAGTATATTATGTGTACGTCAATAACAAAACGATATGCATATAAGCACAAATATTTCATAAATATACATATAAACACACATTCATACCTACACACACACACACACATATATTTATACATATACATACGTACATATGCACATATATGTACGTATATATATATGTGTGTATATATATATATATATATATATATATATATATATATATATATATATATATATATATATATATATATATATACATCAACGGCTATGCTCCAGCATGGCCGCAGACAGATGACTGACACAAATGAAAGAATAACAAATGAGAGAATGCCCATACGTATATAAATATACCTTTTTAAAACTATCTCTAGATTTTTTATTGAAACTAGCGCCAGCAATAAATACGTCCGTATCAGTTTCCAGGAATGTTTTCATATGCAACAAATGGTATATACAATTATGTTACACTGCTATATTTGGTAACTATTTTAGTAATGAGATCCTTGATAATTAATGATGGATGTGGCACTGACGAAGGAGCAAGAACTCCTGAAATATGCATAGAAATTTATTGCCTAGTTTTGCCATCTCCGATCGCATTGTTTACATAGACGTATACGTATACGAAACATCGTAACTTTCAGTACTGGCTCATGTTGGTAGAGTATGGAGGATTGTTTTTTTTTTGTCGTCTTATTGTCTCAAATGTCCATTTAGTCTCTCCACAATGCTTTTAGATGTCTCACCTATGTATACCATGATATACATAGGTGAGATATCTAGATTATGACCGCTAGACCGAGAATTCGATTCCTGGACCGAGTGGCATATTGTGTTCTTGAGCAATACACTTCATTTCACGTTGCTCCAGTCCAGTTAATGGGTGACCCTTCCACGGAATAGCCTTCTGATCATGTTGGGGGCATGTTGGTCTGCTCGCCTAACCAGCAGAGTGGCATCATTCGAAAGCTAAAACGATCCAAAAAGTGCATTGTGACCAATGACAGTTCATAGTCTGGTCGATTAAATATACATAGAGACAGACAGATAGATAGATAGATAGATAGATACATACATACATACATACATACATACATACATACATACATACATGCATCTATAGTTAGGAATGGATGCGTGGCGTTCAATCATATCACGTTTTCTCTCTCTCTCTCCCTCCCCCTTTCTCCTTTACTCTCGTTGCTCACACGTGACCATTGTCCATATTTCTTTTCCTTACGTGATCATCTTTCTATTCTTTCAGTCTGTCATACAGAGCAGACGCGTTGTTATGTTTCATCTTCTATCTTTTCTCTTGTCAAAGACAATATTCCATTCCTCCAGCGTTCGCTACCTTATCTCGTCTGGCCTAACGGCCCTCCATGTTTGTTTTCGTTCGGTTTGTTGCAAGTCTCCACTGTCCTGTTTTTGTTCCCAACGTTGACCCTCCGCAAATCCCAAATTTTATTTTCGTTCGCGGGAGCAACTGCCATTTCGAAGCCTCGTATAATCCTTAATTGCTCGAAATGAGGAGTAGATGGACGGCCAACAACAGATGAAGGATCGTTATTTATGTCTCTTGTCATGTTTTCCATTTTTTTCACTCGCTGTTCGGATACCAAAGTTGCCTTCGTATTTCATGTTGTTTACATTTTGTGACGTCCTATACCCATATATGCATGCATATATATATATACATATATATATA
>NC_068993.1:62471578-62479010 GCF_001194135.2 Octopus bimaculoides | reverse complement strand
TATATATATATATATATATATATATGTATGTATGTATGTATGTACATATATGTATGTATATATGCATATATATATATATATGTATGCATATATATATATATATATATATATATATATATATATATATTATACATACATGCACAGAGAAGGCGGGAGAGATTAGAAAGGCTACAATGTTATGCTGCTTCATTATGTATTGCTCATGCTTTCTGTCACTATGTGTGCAAATATAGGAGTGTACACCAATGTATGTGCGTGCATATTCTCTGGCTATAATTACGTGGTTTCTTTCATCTTTTCCACTCACGCGCGCGCTCGCCTCACTCACAGCTACATATTCTGTCGAGGCTTAACGATTATCTATGTGGCTAAATACCATAAGATGAAAGGCTGAGATTCACATCACCTCGATATTTCGACGGTTGCTTTTTATGTCATTAAATTTTCTATAACTTTGTTTTTATGCCAACGTTGTCGATGCAAACTGTGACATATTAGATAGCTCCAGGAGACCATGAATCTTAAAAGTACACAAAATCGGTAATCGAACAAATGCATATAATATTATTTGAAGTAGATTAATATCGATTTTGCCTTTCGTTTATTTCAGCTCTCTATTTTCACGGAGAAGATACGAAAATGTTCCTATTGACAGAGAACTATTGTAACAACTTGAATGTCATCGATCAAGGAGGGGGAAGCGGGTTAAAGGTAAGAATAGGTAGGGTTCGAACGTGATAAGATGATGCAATTTAAGTACAGGAGTGGTTTCATGATTCACCTATAACTGGCATCTGGCCTCTCTCCTTCATATAGATCCTGCTACCAGGATGTTAATGGTTTACGAAGAAAACAATGCATACACATTTATACACAAACATATACTCACAACAATACACTTATATACATTAACCTATGTATACATATGTAGTTAGGAATTATTTCGAAGCTGTCCCCAACTGTAGAATCTTTTCAACACTCGATAATTAAGTAGACACTTTAGAAATTCAAAATAAAATTTCTGTCAAACCTGAAAAGTCTACAAAAATAATAAAATGGAGAAATATTCACACAAGGGGAACATATGACGCAAATACTCTTAAAATGCCAACCCTGGTTTAGAAAACAGTCATACTGGACAAAATGTCGTTCGAGTGGTATACGAAATATACAAACTGTTACAAGGATGTGAACTACAATATGCAACTGAAATTTTTGAAAGTAACAGAACAGCTGCTTAACATGTTCGGCTGCCATTTTTAACCCTTTGTAGGAAATTGTTCTTTTTCAATAATCTTTTTGATGCAGCACGGAATTTTGTCAGTGAACATGTCGCGGTCTGAAAGCGACGAAAATATTTTGACAAATTCAATTTAAATGTTGAAGTGAATCTAACGGGGTTTTTTGTGTTTTTTAATGGCTTATAAACACCTACGCTGCAATTGTTTTTGTTTAAACCATTCAGATAAAATATCGCGAACGATGCTCAACAGCGTTTCGAAGAAATCTAATAAACTGTGTAGAGTCGTCAAGAGTGACCGTGTGGCTAATAGTTGAATTTCCAACCACATGGTTCTGGTTTCAGTCCCAAACAAAAGCTCGTGACTGAATTTGGTGGAAGGATACTGAAAGAATACCGTCATTATATACATATGCATATGCGTGTGCGTGTGCGTGTGAGCGTATTTATCTGTGTGTGTCTGTCTGTATGTGTACAAGTGTGTTTGTGTTCTTGTGTATGTCTGTTTGAGTGTTTCTCTATATTTTTGTGTCTTTGCGGTTGCGTTTGTCCCCCAGTTAGCGGTGCGGCACGAGAAACTAACAGAGTGTGTACCAGACGTAGAGAATAAGTACTTGGGATGTTATGGATATGTGTATATATCATAAGTGATAATGTTTATTATCGTAGGTGATCTTTTTCTAGCATACCGGATGTCCACTTAGCGGTCATCCCTTCTTATACGCATTTAATACAATTTTTCTGAATTTCACTATTTCATTCATAGATTGCACTTGTAATGTATGAATTAGCCGGTCAATTTCTCTTTCTGACAATCTCAGTTGATCCGGATTCTCTTTTAAGCATTTATGTAAGTATGTATGTACGTATGTATATATAACTTCGAGTGATGTTCCAAACCATATATATATATATATATATATATATATATATATATATACCATGAATTGCTTAAACAAACTTGGCCAGGATGTTTCGTGTGTAAATCAGCCGATTGCTTTTGCATTCTTCCACTCCTCAGACTAGAAAGATAGATGCGGTCGATGTCTCACATCAACATCTACATGTCAATACCTGCAGGAAATGTGTGGGCAGGGAACGCACCGGAAATTTTCTCAGAATGCTTGCAACTGACTGAATTCCGCTTTGGCTCCTGTGGTAGATGTATATCTTATTTACAATTATAGAGTAAACGGTATGTAGCATTTAGAACGCTTTTGTAGTTCAAGTTACGCATTGTCATTGAAGTATTATATCAGCATTCTTACCAGAAACTGACTTGTAAGTGCCAAGTTATAATTTTCTATTTAAATACAATCTCCCTACCCACTCTCCTTTTCTCTCTTTCTCTCTCTCTCCTCTCTCTCCTCTCTCCCCTCCCTCTCTCTTTTACACACATACATGCTCACATGTACATATGTAGATATGTGTGTATGTATGAATATATATGCATGTATATGTGTGTGCTTCTGTCAATGCATACACACACACACACACACACACACACACATACACACACATATTTATAATTATGTATATGTATATATGCATTGACACAAGCACACACATATACATGCTTATATATTCATATATTGGATTTTATTCATAGGGTATTGGAATCTTAATAATGGATAATTTTATATATATTTAGAATTACCATCTACATTTCTTGTGATGACTTTTAGGAAGCAGATTTCGAGAAACTTTGAAACTGCATCAGACTCTCTGAACAGTTCGAGACTCTGCATAGTCACAAGAATACCTGTTCACCAACACGGTTGGAATACTATGTACAAGAACGGTTCTTGTGACAATGTGAAATAGAAACAAAATACAAAGCGGAAAAAAAAAACATAAATAAACATATCGAACAAAAATACAGATCAATACCAATACTATATCCCTATTGATTTATATAGTGTTCGTTTTGTTCTATTTTCTAATCCGTTTATATATATATATCTGACATTGAATTCGAAAAGGAAGAAGAAAGCGATGATAAATGAGACGATCATGATGATAAGGAAGAGGGGTGAGGAAGAGAAAGAGGAGGAAGAGAAAGAGGAGGAAGAGATGAAGGAGGATAACGATAGCAGCGGTGATAAAGGTGATAATCGTGGTGGTGATGATGGTGATGATGATGATGGCTGTGTGGTGGTGATGGTGGTGGTGATGGTGGTGGTGGTGGTGACGAGGAAGAGGAAGAGAAGGAATTTGAATAACGACAACGAGAACCAAGAATGGGTAAATCTAGAAGCAAAAGCAAAAGTTTGATGAAGAGGAAGGAGGGAGGGAAAAATGAAGAGGAAACGATTTTGAAACAAGACGAAAGCAGACGCGAAGAGAAGAATTATAAGGCATCGATGAAGAGGATAATTAAAGAGAGAAAGTAAGAGAGAGAGACGAGACAGATCTTGAATAACAATAAGAAGAAGATTAGGAGAGAGGAATTGCGAAGAGAGGAAGGAGAGAGAAAATAGTAAAAGAGGAAGAAAGAGAAAGAAAATGAAAGATGAAGCAAAATGAAAGAAGAAA
Source organism: Octopus bimaculoides (assembly GCF_001194135.2). Classification (NCBI taxonomy): domain Eukaryota; kingdom Metazoa; phylum Mollusca; class Cephalopoda; order Octopoda; family Octopodidae; genus Octopus; species Octopus bimaculoides. The sequence goes on along the minus strand of NC_068993.1, from coordinate 62,475,235 downwards.
CGAAGAGAAAGAAATGTAGTTGATGAAGGTTGGAGGACAAGGAAGAGGAGGAAGGAGATGTAGGGGGAAGAAGAAAAAAGAAATTTGAGTTGAGGATGGGGTGGTGGCGGAGAGACGGGGTGGGGAAGTGAAGTAAAAATGGAAGAGAAGTATGAAGAAGTTAGATGAAGATAAAAGAGAAATAAATTCTTGGAGGAAATGGAACAGTAAGAACAGTGAGAATAAGAGGGGGAAAAAAAGACACAATAAAAGGAAGTAGGAGAACAAACAAACAAAAACAAGATCAACAAAACGACTACAAAGAAAACGCAGACAACAACAAAAAGAACAAACGCAAAGAGGAAAAATGAACAAGAAAAACAAACAAAACAGTGAGAGACATTGATAACAGACAAAAGGAATAATAGTAAGAAGAAGAAGAAGAAGAAGAAGAAGAAGAAGAAGAAGAAGAAGAAGAAGAAGAATGATAAACAAAAATAGATACTTAAGGAGGGAATTTACAATGAATTGGTTGGAGTAAAGAACAACGTTTGAAACAGAGTAACAGGGAGAAGAAAACGAACGAACAATAACAACAATAAGAACAACAACAACAATAACAGCGACAAATGATTACAACTTAAGCAATTCACGTCAATACGATTTTCAGGAACTCTATACAGACCATTGTGTTGCATATCAAACAGAACGGGTTCGGTTAATTTTAGTAAAACATAGCAAAACAGTTAATCCTTAAATCAAACCGTAAGCCTGGTGTGCTTATACGATTTGCAATGCAATGTGGGTTGAATAATACATATTCAATTGTCCTTCGCCCAGCCGCTTATTGTCATCACTTTGAGACGAAGGTTTTTTTTTCCCGTTTCAATAGCCTAGTGATAACAATAAGCAGCTGATAACGCTAAGCAAATAAACTATTTCGGTCAAACTAATTTTCATAATGATACACGGTTTCTAAAATTATCTGTCATTGTAATCAGCGTGTCTCGACTGTACATACATACATACATACATACATACATACATACATACATACATACATACGTGGTGGCAGCGCTAAGCAGTAGTGTGCATAATTGCAAACTTATCACCGGGTCAAATATGGTTTTATTTCAGGTTCGAATGCGCCTCAAGCATATTTGAAATGGCCACAAGTTTGTATATGTGTGTGCGTGTGTGTATATATATATATATGAGTGTGTGTGTGTGTGTGTATGTGTGTGTGCGTGTGTGTATGTGTGTGTGTGTGACCCATTCTCGTTTTTTCTTGTCCTTTTCGTATCATCTGTCTGGATGTCTTGTGGTCGCCTGTTGCGTTCTTGTCCCATTTTTTGTATTCTGTTATATATATATATATATATATATATATATATATACATGTATGTGTATGTGTGTGTGCGTGCGTACTTGTATATTATTCATGACCATGAATATTGAACCAAGAAGAAATTAAAAGGGACCAAAACACTTTTATTGACTGACGTACACCATTCAAATTCCAGATGAACTCCTGAAGAAATCTGTCGAATCTCTGCGAAAACACAAGCGTCCAATTCCACTTTGTTTCTGTTTCATGAAACCTTTTCCCTTCAAATGTTGTCTTCGTTTGACCGAACAATCGAGATTCAGAGTGTTCTAGATCCGGAACGTACGCTAAATGCGGCACCACTGACCCGCTCAGTTTGCAGCTTGCTGGATTTATTGCCAAAGATTTTTGTGGTTACACATTGTCATGGTTCTTCAGGCTTTCTTCGGTTTCTTTCTCTTAATGGCTTCTAGAATCATTTCGTGAGTCCCGGCGCAATGTTCGTCGTTCATGATACAGCCAAGTTTCATGACTTTCTGTGCCACTCACGGGTTTTTGAATCTCTTAGATTTTGGCGATGTATGATGACAATCCATGGACCGACCCTTCGTTTCTAGATCATAAAGATGCTATCATATTTCATTCTTTATCACCAGATCGCAAAAGAACGTAGATTTATTGACTTGAAATGCTTCCAGCATATCAGAGCAGACTTCTACACTTCTCTCCATTAATTCGATATCAGCTGCTGATTTAGCCACTTTCTGATGCCCAAAGACTTCCTCCATCTTCCATATTTAGCCATGTTCGTATGGTAGAAGTGTCTTAATTTTCAACCATATCATGTACATCGGGTGCAAAGATCCTTATACTCAAACATATGAATGTTGAGATGAAATTTTCGAAGTCAGCTTCAATGAACTCGGTCCAGTGCATCACGTGATAAGATATAAAGTTCTTATTTAGGAAACATAAAACATTTTACGGTTCTCAAAGGGACACGTGTCATAACGTATTTTTTGTATGTTAATAAAAAAACAACTAAATACATTGCTATGTTTTACGCAAAATCGTGATAGTTAATATACCAAGAAAATACGATCTGTTCCCGGCATTTAGATAAACGAAAATGTATAGAACTCATCCTCACCACATACGCAGTACCAAACCTTCAGTCGTTTTGAATATTGTCATCAGTTGATAATGCATTAGTTCTGTTCACATGTTCCTCAAATATCTAACGTTAATGATGTGTATGTGAGTAGAAATACAAGAATCTTTTTATAACATATCATCTCCTGACGGTAAGAATTTATGCTATTTATCAATCCATTAGAAAATCGTAATATATTTTTCAAGAATAGATTTTCTTAATATGTATAACGTTAGAATCATTCTATTGTATGTTAGAATATTGCTACATTTAGTGCAAAAATATTAATGGAATTATTAAAGCAATTACAGAGGAACAGTGGGCGGATATGTGAGTAGGATAAAACTGGAATATATTCCGTTTTATCGTTTAAATCGCTAATTGAGAGGCCAAAGCACCATCTGTGTTACTTCCAAAGCGACATTTATAGATGTAAGAAACACTCCGTGCGTTATACATACAGTGTAATACTCTTAGACACCATTTTATGTTTCCTGTACGACCACTAAAAGCACCGACCCCGCTACATCCACCATTAGTACTATCACCACTACCACCATCAAAAACAACACAGCAAAAGAAATAATAACGTTAATATAGGTAATAATAATTAAGGCAATAAATAGCTTAGTTCTTTGAATGGATATCAATGTGTGTATAGAAACAAGTTACTGGTTATTTCAATATTATTTCATTTTGGTGCTTTTTTTTCTACATCATTGATAATGGCATTTATTATTGAAATCCAGGTATACATATTTGCCAAAGAATATAATTTTTTCGGAATAATAGCAAACATATCTTTGATCTCAAATATAATTTTTATGCAGAATTTCTATGAAATCTTTTTGAAGTAATGTTTATTTATATATTTATTTTTAAAGGTGAATAGCAAAACGATTTAATGAAAAGATCTTGTATTAGTAAGCATCCATGTATGTATATGTTTATGTATATCGGTGTGTAAGAATGTATATATATATACACGCACACACACTGATATGTATTTATATAAACGCATGAATTTATATATATACAAATATATACGTACATGTATATATTTATATGTACATATATGTCTTTATTTATGTATAAAGATAGGCACATAAGTGTATATAGATATATATATATATATATATATATACATACACACACACACACACACACACATATATATATATATATATATATATATATA
>NC_068993.1:62470834-62471515 GCF_001194135.2 Octopus bimaculoides | reverse complement strand
TGTATATATATATATATATATATATATATATATACATACATACATACATACATACATACATACATATATATGTCTGTGTATGTGTGTGTGTATGCATACATATATAGTGCAAAATGGTTTTACTCTGGTATGAGTTGCAATCCAACAAAAAGAGTACTCAATAGAGTACAGTGCAGTGACGCCGTGCTTTGCCAAGTATGACGCATTTCCACACTCAGGCGAACTGGCAGAATCGGTAGCACGCCGAGCGAAATACTTAGCGGTATTTCGTCTGCCGCTACGTTCTGAGTTAAAATTCCGTCGAGGTCGACTGTGCCTTTCATCCTTTCTCCTTTCGGGGTCGGTAAAATAAGTACCAGTTACTCATTGGGGTCGATATAATCGACTCATCCCCATCGCCCCAAAATAGCTGCCCTTGTGGCAAAATTTGAAACCATTATTAATATAGAAAAGAAGGCGGAGAGCTAGCAGAAGCGTTAACCCGCTGAACAAAATAGTTGCAAGCATTTCGTCCGTCATTACGTTCTGAGTTCAAGTGCTGCCGAGGTAGACTTGGCCTTTCATTCTTTCGGAGTCAATAAAATAAGCAGCAGTCAATCATCACTCGGGTCGATGTAATCGATTTAACCCCTCCCCAAAAGTTTTGGCACAAGGACAGTATTTTCCGGGGAAGTGTTACAC
>NC_068993.1:62468134-62470824 GCF_001194135.2 Octopus bimaculoides | reverse complement strand
GAAGTGTTACACCGACTCCAATGATCAGCTTGTACTTGTCTTGTCGACCGCGAAAGGAAGCAAAGCAAAGTCGACCTCAACAGAATTTGAACTAAGAACGTGATGTCGTACAAAATGTCGCGGAGCATTTTGCACGGCGTGCTAACAATTCGGCCACATCGCCACATTAAGATTCCACACATTATATTGATGTTAGATTTCATTTAATAAAAAGCTAAAGTGTTTAGTAATTAACATTATAGAAACAATAAACTTTAAATTTGTTAAATATATTCCGATTAATCTAGTTTAATTTGACTAGATTAATTAATGTATTCAGATTAATTTTGGCGCCCAGGCGTGACTATGTGATTACAAAGCTAGTTTTCGTACCACGTGATCATGGGTTCAGCCCTACGGCGCTAAACTTACAATGTGGTTAAACTGTCGGTAAAAATACAGGATGATAGCAGGAATCACTATCACAGGAAATTTTTTGTGGAGATATTTATGGTTAATAATTTTGAGAAGAGGGGAATTTATGTTGCCAGAAATGCAATTAATCAAAGAATTATTTGTTTTCTCATCTTCTTCTGAAAGTGACTTGTCATGTTCAAAGATGGATGAAATCATCATTTTTCTAATATTGAGCAATTACAATCAGGTACAGCTGAATACTCTAAGAATTCCTAAAAATTCTTGTATATCTGGTACACCTTGCGGTTGGCTAATTCTGAACATCCCTTTCGCAGTTATTTAGATTCAATTTCTAATCTTCTAAATGTCTAAGTTCAATAAGGGATTTGTTCTTATTTCTTTTACTGTTTCATGAAAATATTCTGTCATAATACACTTCTATCTGCGTCACACAGTCAAATCTTTATTCAACGTATTCATTATCTTCAGACATCATATACGTAATCCTTTACGTGCTCGCATCATTAGTTTCAAACATTGGTGGATAACAAGTTTTTACAGAACACCGCACTCCATATTCGATTCCATAATTGCTGTCATGAAAAGTGCTGAGTTTCGTTGATGTTGTCGTTGTTATTGCAGCTTTCGTTATTTTAATAGAGAGCTTCACTGGCTTAATGTTGATTCGAAGATAACATTTAATTTCCATTAATGGCGTATATCTTCCTTCGAAGCTATATATATCAGTTCCTCCATTTGCTCCTTCTTTTCTTCTTTACCCTGCAGTTCTAAAATTTGTATGGAGCATAGAATTTTGATAGAATTTAAATTGTTTTATATTCTAGGAAACAAAATCAGCTTTTTCCCACCCTTATACTGGCATAAACATAATTGGTTCACGAAGGCAACTTTCGAGTATGTTACTAAAAAGCCTTCTCGAATCAGATGCAAAAACCTTTCATTAATCACCGCAATGTCTTGTTTTGTTTTGTTATTTTCTTTTGGTTTTCTTTTTCATTGCTTTAGTCAGAATAGGAACAATAGTACTCCTGATCTTTACCAGGTCCACTGTAGCAGTGAAAGGAAGAAAATAGAAGTAGGGCAACTATATTCATCCCGGAGATCTGCTCCGAATGTTTGCAACAGAGCGGACTCCGAAAAAGCATTTCAAAGCAAGGCCATGTCATGACATTAAATAAAAAAACAGATTAGATTTAAAACGTGGCTACTTAGTGGGAGAGAAGGGGAAGTAATCTAATACTACTTTACACCAATATCTGTAGATATGAGAGAGTGTGTAGGCATAAATGCAGACCTTACAAGTCAGTTTTCATTGTTCTTCATACAGAAATATGTACGTACACACACACACACACACACACACACACACATACACACACACTCATTCATTCTAAAATTTGACAGAGATTATTCGAAGTACGCAACAAATTTTCTGTGGTCGTGATTTGTCACATTTTGAGATAGAGGTATCTCGGTAACGAAATCGTTTGTTGTTTCCGCGTAATATATAATATGTCTGAATGAGAGTTGTAGTTTATTTGTCTGTATCCCTGGATTTGTATATGTGTTATGCAGTGTACTTATTCTTTGTATTTACATGTACATATATATTGTATATGGGCTTGAATGTGTGCAATTATGTGTGTATGTTCGTGTGTGTGTGTTTTGCGACTGCCACCATGTGTATGTAATGTTGATATACATGCGACAACCCAGTCACTGTCAACTAGAACTCTGGATCTCAGTGTAAGTTCACCCGTTTCATGACTTTAAATACTAATCTCTAGGAAGGAACTTGCACTATCGAATGATTCAATGCTAATACTGGAGATTATTATTCAATCCGGAGATTATTTAATCTCCAGAAACAGCTTTCAATCATTCGATAGTCTAAGTACAATCTTGAAATCTGAATATCTCTATCAACAAACAGATAAAGATATCTTGATAGAGTTTCAAAATGTTTCTCAATTAGGTTGAATTCTATCATCGTAACCTTATTTGTCTGCCAGGTCGAATCCCGTAATACACTGAAATGTATAACTCTTCAAATTAACACCAAACTTTTGCCGTTAATGCCTGGTAAATACGATAAATACTGCTGCTAAAAGATCAAAACCATTTATATTTCAAGCAGAAATGCCCTCCGTTAGGTTTTATCTCGGTTTGTGCAATAAGTATATTACCTAATTTTTCCGTATGTTTTCTGTGTATATAATGACCTGCCAATGAATGATTTTGGGCTGTATATATATATATATATATATATATAT
>NC_068993.1:62466335-62468124 GCF_001194135.2 Octopus bimaculoides | reverse complement strand
TTTACTGCATCAAATTCCTGAATTGTGAAGAACTATAAGAGACAAACAGAGCGAAGGGATAATATCTAGGTATTCGAGTTCGGGTCTCTATACAATACCTGTAAAAATTATGTAAATTTCTGTTACGCTCTTTTTTGCACACTTTAACTGCACTTTTACATTTTTATGTAACGTTGGGGATGTTCTTATCGTTGTTGCTTTTATGTGACCTTTAAGTAAGATCTATCCATAACAAAATAAATCATTTACGTTGGATGCGAACCTTATTAGTCTCTGCGACCGCCAAACAAATAGGTACATTTTTTATTCGCCAAAAGTGCTCGTATTTTGTGTAACAATAAATCTACCTTTAACTTATATTCTGATATTCCTGCCTTTCCCAAGATCATGAAACAGGTCGATCAAGTTAATTTCAACCTCTTACGTATACTCTGCGTTAATCGGCTGATCGATCGGTCAGTAATTATCCTCTGGTTACTAGAAACCCCTCAAGCAGTAAGTGACAAGAAACCGGATGTTCTGACATTCCCCTATTTTCTAAAGGAATGAACAATGATAGATATTTCATATGGAATATCTTTCCACCGGCTGCAAATCAAAAGCAAGTAACAGAATTACCTTGCCAAATGCTTATAACTTGATTTATTACAGCCAAACCATGTAATTAGCGTTGCTTCCATTGGCACTATATCACCTGCATCATAAATTTGTATATAAATGTTGTTCTCGGTTGAATTCATCCAGTTCATATGCAGAACATGTTTCGACACATCTCCTGGCATATAGGAATTACAAAATAGGCCTCCGTTACGTTCGAACATGAATACGGTGAATCTCTTACTCTGGCATGCGTTCTATGCAATCCCCAATTCCACACTACATCTTTGACCTTTCTGACTTTGGTACATGGCTAAACTTCGTTAGGGAATGATATACTCAATTAAATCGGTCTCAGAATTTGGAGAATAATTACATTATCGATCATAGGACGACAGAAAAAAGCTCACACCAGCAAGGATTTGAACCCAGAGCGTAAATAAAGGGAATCCTATATTCTAAATAAGTTTTTCAGACACGCCATTGATAAAATCACCCATTCTACCCACTCCTACCCCTAGTGTATATCTAATTGATATCGACTATAGATTAATTTTACACATTTCTTTAACATTTCGCCTAAGCTTTAGTGCAGATAAGCCTCAGATGTTTCTCTACCATTGAAATATACACACACACACACACACACACACACACACACATACATATATATATATATATATATGTGTGTGTGTGTGTGTGTGTGTATATATTCATATACATATACGATAAGAAAGATATACTGGTGAACATCTAGATTTTCAGAAGATTTATACCCCCCCCACACACACACAGATATATATATATATATATATAATAGGATTTGATAACTTTATTATCACTTTCATCTTTATGCATTCATTATATTGCGATATTGAAGAGTATTGTCCATGATATACGATAGTCGAAACATATTTAGAATTAAAAATCAATAACATATATCGATGTCATCGATGTGCGTTTTCTTTACCTTTCTATGTTTCTTGCATTCTTAATTATTTATATGTTCCTCTCTTTCATATATTTCAGCGTCAGTTTTACATTCCTCCATTTATTTTCTTTGCATTCGCATAGAATCTTATGTTCATACAGATCTATGTAGTTATGTGGTAGCGTATATATAAATATATATATATATATATATAAACATAATCCTACCTAGTATATAAGCACATAAAAACAGATGCCTTTT
>NC_068993.1:62458244-62466325 GCF_001194135.2 Octopus bimaculoides | reverse complement strand
GTGTATGTGTGTGTGTGTGTGTGTGTGTGCGCGCGCTATCTAAAGTTTATTTCATTAATGAAAAGTAAAAAGTAGGTCAATGTAACTAGTTTCCAGCCTCTTTAGACGTTCATCAGTGAAAGAATATCTGAGAAATTATTTGCTCTTACCTGTTTAATTGATTTGTAGTACACAATGCACAATGCAGTTTTTAGTAACAAACACAATTTCGCCTGGTTGGGAAATATGAACAAAGTTATACGAAAAGATTTATGTCATCCTTACACGAAGAGTTAAATGTAACATCTTTTTATCTTTGAGACTAATTAGATTTTCCAGAGATAAGGGAGGAATTAGAGGCATTGTTAAGGTGTTGGCTAAAACTTCATCGCAGATTTTCTTCCAGATCCCCCCCTCACGTTTTTTCGAGTTCAAATCCCGCCAAAGACGATTTTGTATTTCTTTCCACGGGCATAAATAGATAGAATATTACCAGTGCAGTTGAATAGGTGCTTTATCTCTATCACTCGCTTCTCTTTCCCAGTGTGTGCGAGACGGAAGATTTAGAGCAAAGATAGTCGGTTATTAATGCCACCAGAGCCATATGGAGTCAAGTGGAAAAGTTGGTCTCCCGAGTTGGAGAAAGTTGGTTCCGCAGTTTCTCACTGAATAACCTGCGCATGTGTTTTGCTTATAATGATCAATTGTTTGTGTTGTACACGAGCTCAGGCTCTCGATCAAATCACATCACCTATACGGATGCACGGTGTGCTGCACGTTGGATGTTGCAGTGATTACAGTCTAACGTGAAATAATGTGTTTTGCTAAAGATCACAACGGGCCACCCCGTGCGGGAATCAAAACTGAGATCGCACCATCTTGGGTGAAGCACCCTGGTCACTAGGCCACACGTCCTCAAAAAGGCAATAAAGACAAAAGCAATAAAGATTTGTCTTGCATACATTATTGGTTTCATGAACAAAATTTCATCTGAGAGCTTTTCAATGGAGCCCCAGAGCTATTTCCTATAACAATGTGAACACAGTAACGGCTTAATAATAATAAAAGTGATTGTCTCGCCACTAAATCTCTTTCGAACACCTTAACCTTACCATCTTAATAACGTCACAAAAATTTAATATCTCGAGAAAACATCTAATATAAACAATAAAGTTCTGATTTATTTGCTATATTTTCCTTTCTAATATCTACTTAATCTTCATGTATTCTTTACATTGACGTAATTAACAACTCATGTTTATACACACAGTTTCTATATTTACTGTATGCCGTATACATCTACCTAATTAAGTACAAAAAGTCAAAGCATGTTATTTCCACTTATCTTAGACCGACCTGCTTTTTATTTACTTTTTTGCTTTGGCTTTTTGTGTGATGTATAGTGCTTCTGTTCTTGGTGTTGTTATTAGTGGTGGTGGTGATAGTAGTTGGGGATGATAGCGGTTGTAATGGGGCGATGGGGAGGGTAATGCTCTATGGAGTGAATTTTCTTGCGGCTGCCGATTTATGTTTAAAAAAATTTTTTTTTTCATTAATTACTGTTATTTTAGATGTAAATACGATTAAATATATCTAGAAAATTCATAATACGGAGCCGAAAATTTTTTATAGAAACCTATGAACAACTGTGTATGTATGTATATGTATATATATATATATATATATATATATATAGTGTTACATCATCAATTACTTTTCCTGTACAAATTCATTTAAAGTCTGTGAGACAAGGGAAAAAAAAACAACTCAGACGACAGTGTCAATAGTGTCTTGGACAATAAGACTTCATATCTGAAGAACATTTGAGAGCGAGAGGGAGAGAGGGGTGAGACAGAGTGATAAAGTGAGTGAGGAGGAGGGGGTGAAAGTAAGTAAGGGGAGGTAGAGAAAGCGAGAAAACTGGCGGGATAGCGCGCCGACAGGGACCATGAAGTGCAATCAATGAGTTAGTGTTACAATCCTATTGGGGTGTTTCTTCTCTTATTTCAGTCACTCTTTGTAGTGTCTTTTTGTACGTGTGTGATTTCGTGCTTGTATGTGTGTACATATGTGTTTGTTTGAGTGTGTAATGAAGAAAGCGCTATATACCGCCGCCCATTTATCAAGCCCTTATGTCGATATGAAGTGGTATCATTCAGAATTCTATTAATTATGACTTTCTCAAAATCTGAAAGTAGTTTAGAAGCTTGCAGAACCTATTCTACTTTTTGAAGATTTTGTCCTACAAAGACAGGGAGAATCAGATCGTGCCAAAAATGGTCTAAAGGTGACTAACGCAACTACGTTTTAAATAGTATACTACGTTTATTGCTTACTGTGCAGTGCAGCAGCATTCATAGATTTACAATAAGCAAGCCCAAACCAAGAAGCAATGTTGCACATACAAAGGCCGTTTTTGACCTGTTTCTTAACATCTTCTTAGTGCTGTAAACCTGTTTTTGGTCCTTCATTTTTTCCTCCGTGACACACCCAATTCTATTCTTCTATTCAGTTTTGTTTTCTTCTCCCTACCCTACCGAGTTACTCTTTCCTACTACTTCCTGTTTGTGCATGTAATTTCACGCTGTCTTGCGTTCCCCATCAGTTGCAGCCAGTTGCTCAAACAACGAGGACGTAAAACTCTGCTTTTCCTGCTGTCAACATAACCTCAAGAAAGCGTGGGTCGGAAATGTTGGATACTCCATTCCCACAGTACCCTCTCACTGTACTCTTTCTGCTGCCTTTACCAAAAGGTACAAGTCATGCTGCTGCAGACCCTCATCAAGTTTCTTGGATCCTGTTTTATCTGATACAAGACGTTAGAAGAACCGTTCGTACTGTGTTTCAAATGGTGGTGTTCCTAAGAGGTTCACTAGGTTTAGGTGTGAAAAATTTGGTCTAAGTGTCCGTGACCTTTCTGGTTAACCTTTAGGCTTTGATGATGAAATCAAAATGTTAATCAAAACCAATCCCGGTCATATGACATGAGATATAGCAGAGACAATTCCACATATCTCATATGAGCATTATAAGGCACTTAAAAGCAATTGGGAAAAGGTAATCATTTTGTTTGATACGCCATAATTTAACAGAAAATTTAACAGACAGACAGACAGACAGACAGATAGACAGATAGATAGATAGATGCATATATTAAAACGGTAAGACTGTTTTACATTATGTAATAACATTTAGAAAACGTGTTCGCAGCACACTGGGGACATGCACCAACACACTCACGCCTGCAGGTAAATACACACATTTACACCTATTCTCTGACGTGCATATTAAACAGAAACTCATAGTTTTTTTTCAGAAAGTTATTAGTAATAGCAGCGTTTGGAAACAAATTTTCAAACGCAGTTTGAGAATTGGGAATTCGAATTTTATGTTTACTCCAGACAGATTTGACAATATTGGCAAGCAAGTTTTATTATTATTATTACTTTTATTATTATTATTATTATTATTATTATTATTATTATTATTATTATTATTATTATTATTATTATTATTATTACTTTTATTATTATTATTATTATTATTATTATTATTATTATTATTATTATTATTATTATTATTATTATTATTATTATTATTATTATTATTAATTTTATTATTATTATTATTATTACTTTTATTATTATTATTATTATTATTATTATTATTATTATTATTATTATTATTATTATTATTATTATTATTATTACTTTTATTATTATTATTATTATTATTATTATTATTATTATTATTATTATTATTATTATTATTATCATTATTATTATTATTATTATCCTTACTTTTTATTTATTATTATTTGCTAATCTATGGTAGCCATATTTATAGTGTGTCAATCAATAACAACACATTGAATAGCTGTCAGGTTATTTTATCAAGCACTAGTTAACTGAAACATCGCAAGCATATATATCATTCGTGGTTACAATCAAATTATATTTGTCTACATCACATATGCTTATGGTATTTGGTAAATACATATATATATATATATATGATGTATGTATATTCACTATTGAGTTGTATCTAAAATATATATTACAGATCTGTTTTAAATAAGATGTGTAGGCACTTATATACAGAGAGAAGGAGAGAGAGAGAGAGAGAGAGAGAGAGAGAGAGAGAAAGAGAGAGAGAGAGAGAGAGAGTATTTTGAAATGTTAAATCTATCTCTTTTATTTTCTATATCACTGTCTCTGCCATTATCTTAATGTTTCTTGCTCTCTGCCTCTCTTTCTCTCTCTACTGGGAGTTGTGTAGGAGTTATAAAATCTGGACAATTGTGAAGTGGTATGGGCATCAAGCAAACATGGCCACTGGCAATTATGTTATCGTCATCCTCTGAGATAAGCCTATCCATACTGTCAGAGAAACAATGACAAAGAGACAGGAGCTGTATATTCATTGACGTTGTAATACCTCTCGGAAGAAAGGCCACTATAAAAATCACAGAGGAGCTGACCAAGCACAGACAAAAAATAATGTTAACCCTTCTTCGAAAATCAAAGAGTTAATAGATAAAATTACGCACTTTTGGTGCCACGGAATTTCCAAGATATTATATTGACGTACAAAAACAAAACTAGGTTTAGTGTATAAAGAACATAAAAAATAGATTACTATTAAAGTTAATACTAAAACATTATACTGAATTTTAAAATGAATAACTTATAGGCATCGGTATTTTCCGCACTAAAGATCCAAACAGGTTTTGTAGTGCACTCGATAGCACTCAAAAGGACATTAAGTAAATAAAGTCGTAGAGCGCCCTCACTCAACTTAGTTTTAATTATTGCGTAGTTTATGGTACTTCTTTTACCATGCAAATATGTGTGTATAAGTATGTGTTTCCGTGTATATACATGTATACGTGTGTCGTGATAAACTTGATTGTTATTTTTGTGTCGATTATGCGTGTAGTAAATTTCTCTAAGACATGGTGACTGTTGTGGAGGCGCGTGGCCTAGTGGTTAGGGTGTCAGTACTATGATCGTAAGATTGTGGTTTCGATCCCTGGACCGGGGCGACGCGTTGTGTTCTTGAGCAAAACCCTTCACTTCACGTTGCTCCATTCCACTCAGCTGGAAAAAAAGAGTCACGCTGCCATGGACTGGCGCTAGGATTTAAAAGGGCCAATTTATTTATTATTTTTATGGTAACTGTCGGCGCTTATATTACGGCACATTGTTGTAGTGATTCTCGTAGAATAATCTAGTAAGTTGCGCAAAAGCATACACTTCTCGGAGGAGGGCTAATAAGAGCGAAACATGATCATCATTGTTCCCCTTACTTAACAAATTCAGATAAGATTAATATTACGTGTCGTGTTGGTGTCGTCGCCTCATCGCAAAATTATACTTAATTAACTTGATTTATTTCCTAACTTCATTAAGTAGTATTTCATTATTATTAACGTAAGTATTAGTGATTGTGGTGATATTTTGCTAATTAAATAGGAGATGAGCTGAAATGTTCTAATCAATAAACGTATTATAGTTAAATGTAGCTTTTTATCGGATGTGAAAATAGGAAGATACAAAATCGATTTTTTAATTACTTTATTTTTACTTATTTATTTTTTTCACGTTGCTCTTTCTAACATCTTTTATATGTCTAATGCTGTTGTTTTTCTCCTTTGTGCGATTTCTTTTCTTTTCTTTTTTTTTTCTAGTTTAATGGAATATTACGGGATTGGTGCAGATCTATTTGAGTTCAGCTGTACTTTTGTTGTCAACAAGGTCCTCAAACGAGTTATTAAACGTAGACAGTATTGAGTCGAATTTATTTGCTTTACAATACTTAAAGATCTGTCCATAAGTATTCAGAGTTCAAATTGTATTTCCGCAATAGGAATCGCTTTGGCTTATTCTTTCACGTCTTAACGATGTAGAAGAGAAAATAGTTACCTATCAGTAGTAATAAACTATGGCTAACAAACCAACAAGTATTTCCTTTCTTCCTTCCTTCTGGTTTTACATCGCCGGAGGGCCATTGAAAACAGTTATAGGATTTGATATAAGATAAGGCGAAATGGCAGCATTTTTACAACGCCAGGAAAACGCTACACGATATTTTTTACGGCTCTTTACGTCTTTTTTGCGAGCCAATACAACATCATTAAGTGCGTCATCCATTTTTCTGCTGGAAGCTATAGTAAACCACTAGTAACGCAAATGTAGCAGCAATGGAATGGTCGATACTTTCACCTCTTAAAGTGTAACATTTTAGATTCGTAGAAATGACATAAGAGCTGTGATTGGTCCGAATGTTAGAAAGATAGCTTAGATTAATTTACGATATTTAGCTACATTCCTTTCCTGTATCAAATCCTTCCGTGGTTAACTTTGCCTTTCTCCTTGCGGAATTGTTTAACATAAGTATCGAGGATGTACTAATAAGATGGATATAATCGACTTGTGCAGCTCCTCCTCTTTTGATCTTAGGATTAGGATAGCAATCAATATGATCGCTATAAGAGAACTGAGCAGAATCAGGGATTTGCATTATTCAACTCCGACATCTTCGATTCTGACTCCAACTGTGGCCTTTCATCCTTCTTTTCACTAGCAACATCATTATTTTTGGTTTGTTCAATTAAATATGCCATATTTTAATCAGAGCAACACCAGGAAAGTAAATAATTAATGCTGCTGTGGTTAAGCCGAAAGCAAAGTATTTAATTAGACATTGTCACACTGCAGTTGTTTCAATTTCCTGAGAACGAATTCTTCAAAGCAACCAATTAGCATAGGTTAAGGAAATTTCTTCTGTGGAGAAAGTCTTTGTTTTAGGTCTTCATTTTCATGAATGTTTAGCTGGGATGTTACAATCATAATTCCAAGGAAAATAACTGACAAAGAAACGAATTTTGCAATCGCCGTTTCTCCCAAACTCATTCAACAATGTATTTCAACCGTTGCCATTTGTTCTTTCTTCTCTGTGTCTCATTTATCACTAACAACAACAACAACAATAATAATAATTTACAATTTGGCACAAAGCCAGTAATTTCGAGGGAGTGGGTGAGTCCATTATATCTACCCCAGTGCTCAACTAGTGCTTATTTTATCTATCCTAAAAGCTGAAATGTAAAATCGACCTCGGCGGAATTCAAACTCAAAACTTAAAGAGACGGACACAATGCCGCATTAGGGCGATGAAAGTCAAAGCTGCCTTGAGTGGGATTTGAATTCAATAAATCTGGATGGAAAAATTTCCATTTTGAATTCGTAAAGATAGGAACCTTGGCAACCTCTTAATAAGAAGCTCTATAGCACCCAAACCCCACCCAACCAGACACTTTCAAGTACACTCGCCGACGATCAATGCTTGCTCCTACATTAACAATACTACAAACATCACCGGCTCTATTACATTAACCAGAACGTCTGTTTCACATTTCTCAACCTTATATATTACACCATCTGCAAAATTTGCCGACGCCATTCGATCACTTTCATGAGCACTTTCGAAGCATTCTGCTAAGTATTTCTGGCCAAACTGTTTCTACAATTTCCAGGTAGAAAACGAATCCATTATTCACTTATTAGTGTTCGACGTCTCCGCACACCATGGTTCCACATGTGAACTGTATTTGAACTTGACATCATGTCACCAACGGGTTTAACTTAAGTTTTTCCTTCTACTCTTGCACGTCTTCTTGAGGCAGTTGTTCATTTCTTATCCCTCAACTCCCTCCTCTTCTCAATTTTCCTATTTGCCTCATTCACTCCTTCAACCATTTTTTCTCCTCATATCGTTCTTCCTTCCTTCTATCTCTTACACTCACAAACAAAAAACAAAACCTTTAACTCCACTCAAGCATAGACTTGTATTTTGGTGTTAAAATTTTCGTCCCCTGAAACTGCGATTTTTATCAGGCACCGAATATTCGGACTCCAAATAATATACAGATAAATGTCAAAGTAAAGTTAGAGGTGTAATGTGTGTTTTCGAATGGCTAACCTCAGTTTACCACGCACGCAGCAACTGCTTCATTGTCGGCATACGCTCTCAGATCAAAACACTTGCTATGGAAGTAAATCTCAGTGTGTATATATATATATATATATATATATATATAT